>NW_021822898.1:30000-90668 GCF_901001165.1 Salmo trutta | reverse complement strand
AAGTGACTAGTGTTCCATTTAAAGTCACCGACCACGGATTCCATGTCTATGTACACAGGGCAGCATCCTGTGTCATCCTAAGGTGCAGGGTTGAGTAACCGGGTGGTAGTCGACCAGTGATGGCTATTTAACAGTGTGATGGCTTTGAGATGTATTTTAGTCTCTCGGTCCCAGCATTGATGCACCTGTACTGACCTCGCCTTCTGGATGATAGCAGGGTGAACAGGCCATTTCTCGTGTGGTTGATGGTCTTGATGATCTTTTTGGCCTTCCTGTGACATCGGGTTCAGTAGGTGCCCTGGAGGGCAGGCAGTGTACCCCCGGTGATACGTTGGGAAGACCGCACCACCCTCTGGAGAGCACTAAGTATTCAGACCCTTTACTCAGTAACTTGCTGAAGCACCTTTGCCAGTGATTACAGGGTATGACGATACAAGCTTAGCATACCTATATTTGGGGAGTTTCTCCCTCAGATCCATTTGCTTGCCTAGTTATAGCCTAATGTTAGCTGACTAACAATGAACCTGGTTTGTTTGCTACCTGCAGATTCATGCAGGATAATAATGTCATGACTTGGGATTATGGTTTATTGTTAGCTGTTTTAGCAAAAGACTCCAATATGCAAGTAACCATTTCATGTAGTTTGTAAATTCAGTCTGGCCATCTTCTCCAATTTCAGAGCACTCTCGTCTGAGTGTGCCAGTGCGCAGAATAACTAATGAATTTACTCAACAACTGTTTAATATGGCCGGTGTCAGTAAACGTCCACTTAAAAAGCATAGTTAAATTGTTACCAGCAGCACAGTTACAGTCACCAACGCTCTGGATAACATGAAAACAGCCTAACCAGCTCTACTAAGGTGAGTAAAAATGGTCAGAGTTTGGGTGGGGGCTAAAGATTAGAGGATGTGAACGATGCTGAATGGGAGTAGACAAAGAACAGCTCTCCAGTAGGTCCCAAATATTCAAAGGCCATTTTCTCAAAAGTGAGATAACTATATCAAATTTCAAAGCAGAATTTCTTTCTCATTGTTCCTCAAATGCAATGCATGATATACCATTTTGTAGCTCTGTGTCTCTGCTTTTATCCAATGTAAAAAACTCAATTTCAAATTTTGCTACGTAAGACCGAGTCAAGGGGCTCGGTCACATATGTCAGTCCAGAATCAACACTGATATATGATGACCCTGGATCAACACAGATATATGAAGATCCAGGATCAGCACAGACATATAATGATCCAGGATCAACACAGATATGAAGATCCAGGATCAACACAGATATGATATGATCCAGTGTCAATACAACAAAAAATTATCAAGGATCAACACAGATATAATATGATCCAGGATCCATATAGACACATCATACATGCTAAATGCTTGTTTCACAAACGCAGCACTAATTTCACGACTTGAAGCAGGCCTCTGATAAGGCCTTTCCAAGTTGTTTACCTAAAGTAGACATTAGTTTGCTTTTTGAGATGTTACTACCTTCATACTGTAACCCTAATTGTCAGCACTTCATAATAACACATTGAAATAAAGCATTTATAATGAATTAGTAAATAGTTTATTCATCACTTACGAATAAATGTGTAAATAACTATCTTACTAACATTTACAAATGTGGGAGTAATGATAAATAAATGAATAAATGATTTACTAATCTATTATAAATGCTTTATACAAGGTATTATTATAAAGTGTTACTGAACATCTGTATGTGACTAAATTTAGGAAACTAGGCATATGTCGCAAATCACTGCTTAACAGGAGAGGCATTTGAGTGTAAACATTCTTTTTTTTTATCTAAATGCGTTTTTTGCCAGAAATGCCTTCTGGAATATGTGAACTTTCATGTGACTTAACAACAAAAGTATATGCTACCTGTAAATGCGAACACAATTGTTCAATTAACTTTTTTTGGATAGGGGGCAGTATTAGGAAGTTTGGATGAGAAGCGGGCCCAAAGTTAACTGCCTGTTACTCAGGCCCAGAAGCTAGGATATGCATATTGTAGATTATGGTAGATTTGGATAGGAAACACTCCACAGTGTCTAAAACTGTTAAAATAATGTCTGTGAGTATAACAGAACTGAAATGGCAGGCGAAACCCCGAGGACAAACCATCCCCCCAAAAAATGTTTTCATCCTACCACTGATTTCAATGGCTGGCGCTTTTATAATAGGGCGACATCGTGCCCGATTGCAGTTCCTAGGGCTTCCACTAGATGTCAACAGTCTTTAGAAAGAGTTTCAGGGTGGTTTTTGGAAAAATTAGGTAAAATAAGTATTTTTTCCTAGGGCTTCCCCTTTTGGCTGTAGTGTTTCCATGCGCATGGCCGGATAGTGCGTTCTTTGTTTATCTCCGGTAAAGACAACAACGATTCTCCGTCTTAAAAGGTCAAAGTCTCTGAAAAGCTTATTCTTAGCGTGTCTAATCCTACTCTGCAGAAAGGCATAGGGGCCGTCCCACGAGGGAGGTACATAGATACTCGGAGACTGGGCCACTTCATGGAATGCAATGTGGGTGGGGGAGGGCCCTAAAACTCAGCTGGTGCAGGGCAGCTGGGCCCATCCTTAGCCGCTGAGTGCAATGCCAGAGGAAGGACACAGCTGAAGCTAAAGCTAGTGGCTCACCTACTGCGGAGGACGAATTTGGCATGCCAGCCACAACTGTTATTGGCAGCTCACTGGCTGCGGCTGAGGCTGGTGACTTTCACCACAGCTGAAAGTGCTAACTTCCATGGTGGAGCATGTGGGGACCCCTGGGCGAGGATCATCAGGGATCTGGAGGCAGCTAGAGACATCAGGCCACCCAGGTCAGGAAATGGTCATTCCCCGATGTCAGGGACCTGAGGGCCTAGCAGGGCAGGGGACTTGGAACCCACTACTAATTCAGAGGACTGCAAGTCAGGTACAGTGGATGGCCTCAAATCTAGCCAAGCAGGGATATATAGTCTAGTGCTAGTATTGGTGACTGGGTGCAGGCTGAGGACTGTGAACTGTCTAACTGCACACCTAGAGGAGCAGATAACTCTGGCTCTAGCGGGACGGGAGACCCAGAGCCTAGAACTAGGGCAGGTGGTTTGGCATGTAGCACTGAGGGAGCTGACTGCTTGCTGACTGCTTGCTGACTGAGGCTGGGTGCTGCCGACCAACTGAGGACACTTGCTGCAAACCTAGTCGGGAGGAGAACCTATAGCCTGGCAGAGCAGTGGACTGAGTGCTGACTAGAGCTGGAGACAGTGAGAACAACTCTGAATCTGACAGGGAAAATGACTCTGAACTTGACAGGGAGAACGACGCTAGACCTGCCATGGAGAAGGACTCTGAAACTGACAGGGAGAACGACTCTGAAGCTGACAGGGAGAAGAATTCCGGACCTGACAGGGAGAACGACTCCGGACCTGACAGGGAGAACAACTCCGGACCTGACAGGGAGAATGACTCCGGACCTGACAGGGAGAACAACTCTTATCCTGACAGGGAGAACGACTCTTATCCTGACCGGGAGAACGACTCTGGACTTACCAGGGATACTGACGCTGGACTTGGAGAATAGTAGAGCACTGGCCCTACTAGAGTAACTGGTACCTTTGAACCTAGCGGGGCAAGAGCCTGATGACCCACCTGGGCTAGGGACTGAAGGATTACAAACGCTTGACCTAGTTTAGCTGGAGAACAATGACCTAGTTTAGCTGGAGAACAATGACCTAGTGCAGCTGGAGACCAATGACCTATTGAAGATGGAGACCAATGACCTAGTGTAGCAGGAGACCAATGACCTATTGCAGCTGGAGACCAATGACCTAGTGTAGCTGGAGACCAATGACCTAGTGCAGCTGGAGACCAATGACATAGTGCAGCTGGAGACCAATGATCTAGTGCAGCTGGAGAACAATGATCTAGTGCAGCTGGAGACCAATGACCTAGTGCAGCTGGAGTACAATGGCCTAGTGCAGCTGGAGACCAATGACCTAGTGCAGCTGGAGACCAGTGACCTAGTGCAGCTGGAGCCCAATGACCAAGTGCAGCTGGAGACTATTGACCTAGTTTAGCTGGAGAACAGTGACCTAGGGCAGCTGAAGACCAATGACCTAGTGCAGCTGGTAACCAATGACCTAGTTTAGCTGGAGATCAATGACCTAGTGCAGCTGGAGACCAATGACCAATTGCAGCTGGAGTCCAATGACCTATGTTTATATGGAGACCAATGACCTAGTGCTAGGGATTGAGGGTGGATGAGGGTTGAGGACTAAGAACCTAGCACAGGTAACTTGAGGCTTAGCAGGGTAGGAGGCTCTAAGCATGGTGGAATAAGTGGCTGTTGGATGACTATGTCTGGAGACTGCAAGCCTAATACAACATAATTGGGTCCTATTAAGGCAAGAAGCTCTAACGCTGGTGGGATAGGCTACTGCCTAACAACTAAGTTAGAGGTCTGCAATCTGGGCAGGAGACTGCAGACCTGCAACGGAGAAGTTAACTTATGGCCTAGCATGGCAGAGGAATCAAAGCCTGGTGGGATAGGGATCTGCCTAACAACTAACGTAAGGGGCTGCGATCTGAGCTGGGCAGGAGACTTCAGACCTGCAGACGGGGTACCTAGTTTATGACCTAGCATGGCAGGATACACTAGACCTACTGAGGGTCCGACATACTTTGCCTACTTGGACGAATGGGCATATGAGCCTGACCCTACGGAAGGAAGGGAACTCTGACCCAACAGGGGAAGGAAGGGAACTGTAACCCACCCGGGAAGAAAGGGAACTCTGACCCTACAGGGAAGGAAGGGAACTGTAAACCTACCCGGAAGGGAGGGAACTCTAAGTACCTACCATGGATGCAGGGATACACTGGACCTACATGAGGGGCAGGACACTCAAAGCCTGGTCACTGTACACCAGCCAGGAGGCCCAAAACTGTAACTCAACCCCGCCGGGTTGGACTGGAACTCTAACCCTACCAGGTGTGGGGGTAACTCTTGCCCTACCGGAATGAAAGGAACTGGACAACTAGGTCAGGGAGACATCAGGGGTGACTTCTGGTGGGTCACCCTAAGTGATGTCTGGCAGATCCCTTGAGGCGAGGTGTGGAGGTAGCAGAACCCTCAGACGCCTGAACTATCACAGTCCTAGCAGTGGGGCCAGCCGGACTCCAGGCCTGGGACTGGCAGGTCCCACCAGGCTATAACTGGAGAGACCACTGTACTTGACCTCTGCTGTAGCGGCAGGCTGTGGCCCCATCCAAGGAGCGGGTGACGACTTCAGTGCGGGCTTGGAATCTGGACCAGGAGCAGTGAGGTGCTCCTCAGGGAGAGCAGGGTGGAGTCTTTGTGGCTGAAGTTTCCAGGGTAGCAGACAGTCGAACCTCGGGCACCCGAGTGTCAGCCACACAGGGAGGAAAAGACGACTCTGCAATGGCAACCAGAACAGGCCCTTGACAGAGGCTGGCTGTGGTTCCACAACTGGAGCGGGAGTCTCCTTAACTCTGGCTAGTCAAGAAGCTGGCTGAGGAGGGTGCAGACCTTGGTGTTGTGGACTGTGCACTCTGGATTTCATATACTTGGGAAGCTGGGATGCTCTGGTGAACAGAAGTGATCCCGACGCTCCTGTGCCTCTTGCCGGGGGGGCCTAGAGGGACGTCAGTCGGGAGAGCAGCTGGATCACCTCCCATAGTCTGTTCTGGACTTGGGGGCTGTGAAGAGACCTCTTGTAGCACGTCTTGTGGTTTATGTATGGGTGTTAGAGCTGTGCGCCAGTAGTTCAAACAGACAGCTCGGTGCATTCAACATGTCAATACCTCTCAAAAATACAAGTACTGTAGTGATGAAGTCAATCTCTCCTCCACTTGGAGCCAGGAGAGATTGACATGCATATCATTATTAATATTAGCTCTCGGTGTACATCCAAGGGCTGACCATGCTGCCATGTTCTGAACAATTGCAAAATTTCCTAAGTCCTTTTTTGTGCACCTGACCACACGACTGAAAGTAGTCCAGGTGCGACAAAACTAGGTTCTGCTGTTAAGAAGGTAGAGAAGTGCTTTATTATGGACATACAGTTGAAGTCGGAAGTTTACATACACCTTAGCCAAATACATTTAAACTCAGTTCATCACAATTCCTGACATTTAATCAGAGTAAAAATTCCCTGTCTTAGATCAATTAGGATTACCACTTTATTTTAAGAAATGTGAAATGTCAGAATAATAGTAGAGAGAATTATTATTTCAGCATTTCTTTCTTTCATCACATTCCCAGTGGGTCAGAAGTTTACATACACTCAATTTGTATTTGGTAGCATTGCTTTTAAATTGTTTAACTTGGGTCAAATGTTTCGGGTAGCCTTCCACAAGCTTCCTAAAATAAATTGAGTGAATTGTGGCCCATTCCTCCTGACAGAGCTGGTGTAGCCAGCTTTGTAGGCCTCCTTGCTCACACACGCTTTTTTCAGTTCTGCCACAAATTTTCTATAGGATTGAGGTCAGGGCTTTGTGATAGCCACTCCAATACCTTGACTTTGTTGTCCTTAGCCATTTTGCCACAACTTTGGAAGTATGCTTGGGGTCACTGTCCATTTGGAAGACCCATTTGCGACCAAGCTTTAACTTCCTGACTGATGTCTTGAGTTGTTGCTTCAATATTTCCACATAATTTCGATAATGTCAAAAGCCACTCTGAAGTCTAACAAGACAGCCCCCACAATCTTTTATTATCAATTTCTCTCAGCCAATCATCAGTCATTTGAGTAGGTGCTGTTCTTGTTGAATGTCCTTCTATTTAAGCATGCTGAAAGTTTCTTGTCAATTTCTTTACAGTAAAATAGCATTGTATCTGGTCAAACACCATTTTTTCCAAAAGTTTTCTAAGGGTTGGTAACAGGCTGATTGGTCGGCTATTTGAGCCAGTAAAAGTGGCTTTACTATTCTTAGGTAGCGGAATGAGTTTTGCTACCCTCCAAGCCTGGGGGCACACACATTCTAGTAAGCTTAAATTGAAAATATTGCAAATAGGAGTGGCAATATCATCCGCAATTATCCTCAGTTTTATTCCATCCAGTAGTGACGCCTCTAGTACTGAGATGCAGTGCCTTAGAACGCTGCGCCACTCAGGAGAATGGTTACATTTCCCCAGTCCCATCCCTAAAATGTTTACCTAAAAAGGTGGTGGGGTGTGAGCTTTGTTGTTGTTTGAACTGCAGATTGCCCCTTTAAGAGGAATATGTTTTTTTTAATGTTTTCCGAATTACAATTTGAGACAAAGTAATTATTGAGCTACATGGGCCTACACAATCCATATTTCAACATGTTTGATATTTACGAGATACCATTTTTAAAACAGTTGCATCTTGAGTTCCTTCACTCCCATTGTTTTTGGGCCAAAATTGACCAATGAAAAAGAAAGCCAGGGGGACAAAGTCAGACAACATTTGGTTTGTTTATGCAGATCGAGGTCTATATTGACTTTGACATTCCAAATATAGTAAGTTGAAACCTAGGTTCCTACTTCAGGAGTGTGAAGCTAATATGTCTGTTTTTTTCAATCTGATGCGGCAGATGCCATGGCTGTGTAGAGAAACATCTGTTCTTCAACATGTCCGTCCTGCAGCCAGTGGAGCAGCTTTCTCTTTCAGTTGGAAATGAAGATCCAGTGTGAACCAAGATTCTCCTGGTCCCACAGGCCCTCAGCATTTCCTTGTATATGGTGCCACGAGGCAAACCGCAGACTGGTGCTGTCCCAGTAGGTGCAACTGGAAACACACCGTAAAACATTTCCTGTAAAATGTACTGTAACTTACTGGAAACTTTACAGTTGGCACTATGCATTGGGGCAGGTAGCATTCCCCTGGCGTCCACCTAACCCAGATTCGTCTGTCAGACTGCCAGATAGTGAAGCGTGATTCATCACTCCAGAGTCCAATGGCGGCGTGCTTTACACCACTCGAGCCATCACTTGGCATTGAGCATGGTGATCTTAGGCTTGTGTTTGGCTACTCTGCCATGGAAACCCATTTCATGAAGCTCCCACTAACAGTTATTGTGCTGATGTTGCTACCAGAGGCAGTTGGAATTTGGTAGTGAGATGTGAAAACCGAGGGACAGAGGATTTTTACTTGCTACGTACCGCAGAACTCAGCCTTCCAGTTCTGTGAGCTTGTGCGGTCTACCACTTAGCGGCCGAGTCGTTGTTGCACCTAGACGTTTCTTCTTCACAGCACTTACAGTTGACCGGGGCAGCTCTAACAGGGCAGAAATTTGATGAACTGACTTGTTGGAAAGGTGGCATCCTATGATGGTGCTACGTTGAAAGTCACTGAGCTCTTCAGTAAGACTATTCTACTGCCACTGTGTGTCTATGGAGATTGCATGGCTGTGTGCTCGATTTTATACACCTGTCAGCAACGGGTGTGGCTGAAATAGCCAGATCCACTCATTTGAAGGGGTGTCCCCATACTTTTCTATACGTTGTGTATCTGTGACCAACAGATACATATCTGTATACCCAATCATGTGCAATAGATAGATTAAGGCCTAACAAGTGTATTTCCTTATATTACTGTAACTCAGTAAAATCTTGTGTTTATATTTTTGTTCAGTATAGAATAAGTTAAGTTATCCCTCTGTCACAGATTGTGAATTATACTGCCTTCCTCTGGCCACTGTACATACTGAAAGCAATCCCTGTCCTCTGTTTCACTCTGCAGGAAAACCTTTAAAATATCTAGCTCTTTACTCCAGCACATTGGATATGAGGTCAAATGTTTAGTATGAGGCGACATTATAGAATGTCACATTTTATTTGAGGGTATTTTCATACATACAGTGCATTCAGAAAGTATTCATTCCACTTGACTTTTTCCACATTTTGTTACATTACAGCACTATTGTAACGTGTGTCGTAATGAT
This sequence comes from Salmo trutta, assembly GCF_901001165.1. Classification (NCBI taxonomy): domain Eukaryota; kingdom Metazoa; phylum Chordata; class Actinopteri; order Salmoniformes; family Salmonidae; genus Salmo; species Salmo trutta. The sequence goes on along the minus strand of NW_021822898.1, from coordinate 81,755 downwards.
TGGACCAAAACGCAGCGGGAAAGTGTATACTCATCTTCTTTTTTAATTGTGAAGAAGGAAAAACAAACAACGTATACAAAAACAAACGAACGACATTAAACAGTCCCGTCAGGTGCAACATACACTAAACAGGTAGTAACTACCCACAAATCCCATGACAAAACACCCCTCTTAAATAAGACCTTCAATTAAACATAGAAATAGAAAGACTAGACTAGAACATAGAAATACACTAACATAGAACATAGACCAAAAACCCCGGAACACTCTAAACAAATACCCCTCTTACATAATACATAGCCCAACATACCCCGAACCACATAAAACAAACAGCCCCTGCCACGTCCTGACCAAACTACAATAACAAATAACCCCTTTACTGGTCAGAATGTGACAGTACCCCCCCAAAGGTGCAGACCCCGGATGCACATAAAAAAATATAAAAAAAATAACCCTAAATCAAAACAATCCCAAACTAAAGGGAGGGAAGGGAGGGTGGCCACCGTCACCGACGGTTCATGTGCTACACCCCCCACCCCTCCCCAACCCACCTATTGTGGAGGTGGCTCAGGCTCCGGCCTTACTCCCCCACCTAACCTGTCCACCCCAGCTAAATAATTATTCACTGTTACCCTTCCCGAAGTCTCTGGGCTATGGCGCATCGCTGAAGACCTCGGGCTGATATGCATTGCTGGAGACCTCAGGCTGATGAGCGTCGCTGGAGACCTCGGGCTGATGAGCGTCGCTGGAGACCTCGGGCTGATGAGTGTCGCAGGAGACCTCGGGCTGATGAGCGTCGCTGGAGACCTCGGGCTGATGAGTATAGCTGAAGGCTCAGGGCTGAAGAGCGTAGCTGAATGCTCAGGTCTGAAGAGCATAGCTGAAGGCTTAGGGCTGAAGAGCGTAGCTGAAGGCTCAGGACTGTAGGCCGTCTCACTCGGTTCCGGACTGTAGGCCGTCTCACTCGGTTCCGGACTGTAGGCCGTCTCACTCGGTTCCGGACTGTAGGCCGTCTCACTCGGTTCCGGACTGTAGGCCGTCTCACTCGGTTCCGGACTGTGGGCCATCTCTAGGCGGGGCACTGTCGCCGGACACTCTGGACGGGGCACTGTCGCCGGACACTCTGGACGGGGCACTATTGCCGGACACTCTGGACGGGGAACTGTCGCCGGACACTCTGGACGGGGCACTGTCGCTGGACACTCTGGACGGGGCACTATTGCCGGACACTCTGGACGGGGCACTGTTGCCGGACACTCTGGACGGGGCACTATTGCCGGACACTCTGGACGGGGCACTGTTGCCGGAAGCTCTGGATGGGGACTGAGCACTAAAAGCCTGGTGCTTGGTGCTGGCTTTGGATATGCCAGACTAGGGACACGCACCACAGGGCTAGTGCGAGGAGCAGGAGTAGGACGAGCTGGACTGGGCTGACGCACTGGAGGCCTGGTGCGTGGGGCTGGTAGTGGAGGTACCAGACTGGAGACACGCACCTCAGGGCTAGTGCGAGGAGCGGGAACTGGATATACCGGACCGTGGAGGCGCACTGGCGGTCTCGAGCGCACCTCCTGCACAACCCGTCCTGGCTGGATGGAAATAGTAGCCCTGCACGAACGGAGTGCTGGCACAGGGCGAACTGGGCTGTGCAGAGGCCTGATGGTTGCCATGCGTGGAGCAGGCGTAGGGTAGCCTGGGCCTAGGAGACGCACTGGTGGCCAGATGCGCTGTGCAGGCATCCTCCTTCCAGGCTGGATGCCCACTCTAGCACGGCACTTGCGAGGGGCTGGTATCGCTCGCACCGGACTGTGCATGCACATGGGCGAGATCGTGCGCACTTCCGCATACATCGGCGCTCTCCACTCCACATGCTCCCCATAATAAGCACGGGGAGTTGGCTTAGGGCTCACCCTTGGCCCCAGCCAAACTACCCGTGTGCCCCCCCCCAAAACATTTCCTGGGGGTTCCTCTCGTGCTTCCGTATCGGCGCGTATATAGCCTCATACCGGCGTCGCTCTGCCTTGGCTGCCTCTATCTCCTCCGGTGGGCAACAGTATTCCCCAGCCTGGTGCCATGGTCCAGCCCCGTCCAGAATTTCCTCCCATGTCCACGATTCCCTGTAGTCCACATAATTCCTCTCCAGCTCCTTATCCCACTGCTTGGTCCGTTGGAAGTGGGAAGTTCTGTAACGCGTGTCGTAATGATTGGACCAAAACGCAGCGGGAAAGTGTATACTCATCTTCTTTTTTAATTGTGAAGAAGGAAAAACAAACAACTTATACAAAAACAAATGAACAACACTAAACAGTCCCGTCAGGTGCAACATACACTAAACAGGAAGTAACTACCCACAAATCCCATGACAAAACACCCCTCTATAAGACCTTCAATTAAACATAGAAATAGAAAGACTAGACAAGAACATAGAAATACACTAACATAGAACATAGACCAAAAACCCCGGAACACTCTAAACAAACACCCCTCTTACATAATACATAGCCCAACACACCCCAAACCACATAAAACAAACACCCCGTGCCACGTCCTGACCAAACTACAATAACAAATAACCCCTTTACTGGTCAGAACGTGACAACTATTTTAAAATGTATTAAAACTGTTTTTTAGAATTTTTTGCAAATGTATTACAAATAAAAACAGAAATACTGATGAAACAAAAATTGAACTCTTTGGCCTGAATGCCAAGCGTCGCATCTGGAGGAAACCTGGCACCATCCCTATGGTGAAGCATGGTGGTGGCAGCATCATGCTGTTGGGATGTTTTTCAGTGGAAGGGACTGAGAGACTAGTCAGGTTAAAGGAAAAGATGAATGGAACAAAGTACAGAGAGATCCTTTATCTCAATCACGGACTACAAATGAAAACCAGCCCCGTCGCGGACCACGATGTTCTGCTCCAAGACAGACTAAACAACTTCTTTGCTTGCTTTGAGGAGAATACAGTGCCAAACTCATGTCCTCCAGGACACCTACAGTACCCGATGTCACAGGAAGGCCAAAAAGATAATCAAGGACATCAACCACCCGAGCCACGGCCTGTTCACCCCGCTATCATCCGGAAGGCGAGATCAGTACAGGTGCATCAAAGCTGGGAGTGAGAGACTTAAAAACAGCTTCTATCTCAAGGCCATCAGACTGTTAAATACCCATCACAATCCGACTACCACCCGGTTACTCAACTCTGCACCTTAGAGGATGCTGCCCTACAGTCTGTACAAAGACATGTAATCACTGGTTACTTTAATAATGGAACACTAGTCACTTTTATATTGCTTACATACTGCTTTACTCATCTCATATGTATATATACTGTATTCTACTGTATTTTTTGTCAGTACTACTCAGACATTGCTTGTCCAAATATGTATATATTTCTTAATTCCATTATTTTACTTTTAGATTTGTTTGTATTGTTGTGAATTTTAAGATAATACTGCACTGTTGGAGCTAGGAAGTAAAACATTTCACTACACTCGCAATAACGTCTGCTAAATAAGTTTGTGTGAACTATAAAATGTGATTTTGATTTGATTTTGTTGTGCATTAAAGGTAGTAGTAACCCTTTAAAAGTAATGTTCAGTTAATTTATGTATTTATATATTGCTTCCTTTACCCTGTAAGCAGTCTATGAACTGCTCTTAGTCTATGCCACTCTGACATTGCTCATCCATATATTCTTATATTCTTAATTACTTAGATTTGTTTGTATTAGGTATTTGTTGTGGAGTTGTTAGATATTACTTGTTAGATATTGCTGCACAGTCAGAACTAGATGCATAAGCATTTAGCAACACCCGCAATAACACCTGCTAAACACGTTTTTGACCAATAAAATTGTATTTTATTTGATACAAATGAGTGCAATCAGTCACTTCCTAGAAACAAGAATGCTATAATTTTCAGACAAACACATTACTTCCTTCAGCACACTATTACAACAGTGTGACTGTTTTGGAATAAAATGTTCAATATATTTCCTTTAACATCCTCTGTGTTGTGTGCTTATTGTTTAACCATTGATATGCTCTAGGTCATTTTGAGAACTTAAGGAGCATCAGGTACTGCTGGAATGTCTACCAATAGCATGTCCATCTTTTTGTGATGAATTCCACTAGTCGCAGTTCAAAACATTTATAAAGTATTATAAAGTATGAATAGTCCTCACTTTAGATTAGGGACTGCAAAACTACTTTACTAATGATCAGTAAATGGTTTATAAGAATATTTATTAAACATCTGATGAATGATCTCCTGAATCATTATTACATAATATAAAAGTTGTTTATAAATGTGTGAATAAATTTCTTACAAAAATAAATATGGGAGAAATGATAATTAAATTATGAATAAACGATTCACTAATCCATAAATGTTGTGGATCTTAATGTTTTTCCTCATAATCCTGGATTATCGGACCACCATTTTATTGCGTTTACAATTTCAACAAATAATCTGCTCAGACCCAAACCAAGGAAGATTAAAAGTTGTGCTATAAATTCTCAGACAACCCAAAGATTCCTTGATGCCCTTCCAGACTCCCTCTGCCTACCCAAGGACGTCAGAGGACAAAAATCAGTTAACCACCTAACCGAGGAACTCAATTTAACCTTGCGCAATACCCTAGATGCAGTTGCACCCCTAAAAATTAAAAACATCTGTCATAAAAAACTAGCTCCCTGGTATACAGAAAATACACGAGCTCTGAAGCAAGCTTCCAGAAAATTGGAACGGAAATGGCGCCACACTAAACTGGAAGTCTTCCGACTAGCTTGGAAAGACAGTACCGTGCAGTATCGAAGAGCCCTCACTGCTGCACGATCATCCTATTTTTCCAACTTAATTGAGGAAAATAAGAACAATCCGAAATTACTTTTTGACACTGTCGCAAAGCTAACTAAAAAGCAGCATTCGCAAATGGAGGATGGCTTTCACTTCAGCAGTAATAAATGTATGAACTTCTTTGAGGAAAAGATCATGATCATTAGAAAGCAAATTACGGACTCCTCTTTAAATCTGGGTATTCCTCCAGGGCTCCATTGTCCTGAGTCTGCACAACTCTGCCAGGACCTAGGATCAAGGGAGATACTAAAGTGTTTTAGTACTATATCTCTTGACATAATGATGAAAATAATCATGGCCTCCAAACCCTCAAGCTGCATACTGGACCCTATTCCAACTAAACTACTGAAAGAGCTGCTTCCTGTGCTTGGCCCTCCTATGTTGAACATAATAAACGGCTCTCTATCCACCGGATGTGTACCAAGCTCACTAAAAGTGGCAGTAATAAAGCCTCTCTTGAAAAAGCCGAATCTTGACCCAGAAATTATAAAAAACTATCGGCCTATATCGAATCTTCCATTCCGCTCAAAAAATTTTGAAAAAGTTGTTGCGCAGCAACTCACTGCCTTCCTGAAGACAAACAATGTATACGAAACGCTTCAGTCTGGTTTTAGACCCCATCATAGCACTGAGACTGCACTTGTGAAGGTGGTAAATGACCTTTTAATGACGTCAGACCGAGGCTCTGCATCTGTCCTCATGCTCCTAGATCTTAGTGCCGCTTTTGATACCATCGATCACCACATTCTTTTGGAGAGATTGGAAACCCAAATTGGTCTACATGGACAAGTTCTGGCCTGGTTTAGATCTTATCTGTCAGAAAGATATCAGTTTGTCTCTGTGAATGGTTCGTCCTCTGACAAATCAATTGTAAATTTCGGTGTTCCTCAAGGTTCCGTTCTAGGACCACTATTGTTTTCACTATATATTTTACCTCTTGGGGATGTCATTCGAAAACATAATGTTAAATTTCACTGCTATGCGGACGACACACAGCTGTACATTTCAATGAAACGTGGTGAAGCCCCAAAATTGCCCTCGCTAGAAGCCTGTGTTTCAGACATAAGGAAGTGGATGGCTGTAAATTTTCTACTTTTAAACTCGGACAAAACAGAGATGCTTGTCCTAGGTCCCAAGAAACAAAGAGATCTTCTGTTGAATCTGACAATTAATCTGGATGGTTGTACAGTCGTCTCAAATAAAACTGTGAAGGACCTTGGCGTTACTCTGGACCCTGATCTCTCTTTTGAAAAACATATCAAGACTGCTTCAAGGACAGCTTTTTTCCATCTACGTAACATTGCAAAATCAGAAACTTTCTGTCCAAAAATGACGCAGAAAAATTAATCCATGCTTTTGTTACTTCTAGGCTCGACTACTGCAATGCTCTACTTTCCGGCTACCCGGATAAAGCACTAAACAAACTTCAGTTAGTGCTAAATACGGCTGCTAGAATCCTGACTAGAACCAAAAAATTTGATCATATTACTCCAGTGCTAGCCTCCCTACACTGGCTTCCTGTTAAGGCAAGGGCTGATTTCAAGGTTTTACTGCTAACCTACAAAGCATTACATGGGCTTGCTCCTACCTATCTTTCCGATTTGGTCCTGCTGTACATACCTACACGTACGCTACGGTCACAAGACGCAGGCCTCCTAATTGTCCCTAGAATTTCTAAGCAAACGGCTGGAGGTAGGGCTTTCTCCTATAGAGCTCCATTTTATGGAATGGTCTGCCTACCCATGTGAGAGACGCAGACTCAGTCTCAACCTTTAAGTCTTTACTGAAGACTTATCTCTTCAGTAGGTCCTATGATTAAGTATAGTCTGGCCCAGGAGTGTGAAGGTGAACGGAAAGGCTGGAGCAACGAACCGCCCTTGCTGTCTCTGCCTTGTCGGTTCCCCTCTTCCCACTGGGATTCTCTGCCTCTAACCCTTTTACAGGGGCTGAGTCACTGACTTACTGGTGTTCTTCCATGCCGTCCATGGGAGGGGTGCGTCACTTGAGTAGGTTGAGCCACTGACGTGGTCTTCCTGTCTGGGTTGGCGCCCCCACCCCCTTGGGTTGTGCCGTGGCGGAGATCTTTGTGGGCTATACTCGGCCTTGTCTTCGGACGGTAAGTTGGTGGTTGTAGATATCCCTCTAGTGGTGTGGGGGCTGTGCTTTGGCAAAGTGGGTGGGGTTATTTCCTGCCTGTTTGGCCCTGTCCGGGGGTATCATCAGATGGGGCCACAGTGTCTTCTGATCCCTCCTGTCTCAGCCTCCAGTATTTATGCTGCAGTAGTTTATGTGTCGGGGGGCTAGGGTCAGTCTGTTACATCTGGAGTATTCTCTTGTCTTATCCGGTGTCCTGTGTGAATGTAAATATGCTCTCTCTAATTCTCTCTTTCTCTCTTTCTTTCTTTCTCTCGGAGGACCTGAGCCCTAGGACCATGCCTCAGGACTACCTGGCATGATGACTCCTTGCTGTCCCCAGTCCACCTGGCCATGCTGCTGCTCCAGTTTCAACTGTTCTGCCTGCGGCTACGGAACCCTGACCTGTTCACCGGACGTGCTTGTTGCACCCTCGACAACTACTATGATTATTATTATTTGACCATGCTGGTCATTTACGAACATTTTAACATCTTGACCATGTTCTGTTATAATATCCACCCGGCACAGCCAGAAGAGGACTGGCCACCCCTCATAGCCTGGTTCCTCTCTAGGTTCTTCCTAGGTTTTTGGCCTTTCTCAGGAGTTTTTCCTAGGGAGTTTTTCCCAGCCACCGTGCTTCTTTCACATGCATTGCTTGCTGTTTGGGGTTTTAGGCTGGGTTTCTGAACAGCACTTTGAGATTTCAGCTGATGTACGAAGGGCTATATAAATAAATTTGATTTGATTTGATTTGAAAAGCTATTTAGTGTGTTACCCAATCTCTATATTCATTCAGAGTGAACAGTATCTGAGAAAGCTGCTCTGGTGTGACCCCTGACCTGGCAGCAGTGGTGTTGTGAGAGTAGTGGTAGTGTTCATACCCAGTATGTTGAGGTTCAAGTGTCTGCTGTGGTCTCCTGCTCTGTTGTGTAGAATAATTAATGTAAATATTGTAGTAGTTCCTTATAAATGTGAGAATACCTAGCTGAATAACATTTTGCAAATGTGGGCTTAATCTTAAAAGGTGAGCAAACTGTAAATTCCTTACAAATGGTTTATTACTGAATGCTATTAAAAAGTGTTACCCATAATTGCATATTCTTACATTTTACCTTCAACTACTTACACAATGCAGAATTTATTCAGACCTGGACATTATCTGATATCAAGCAGTATTGTACATTTCAACTTTAATACACTTGATGAAGATGTGTCACAATTGAGCCACTAGAGGGAGATGTTAAACAACATATAGAACGACTCATTACGTCCTCGGAATGTACTATTAGAATACTTACTATTTATCATTAAGTAACACGGAACAACTACAGCCTTAGGTATTTGGAGTACACAATCCACAATGACTACAATGTCCTTTATAAAACAAGCTTATGCCTTCTTATGCCTTCACCAACTCATTCTAATCCAATCAAGACAAATCATTCTGTATCAACACCACATGTATCTATGATGACAACACTCAGATAAGTAATGTCAGTGTATTGCTACATGAAATAAATAATTACAACAATTGTAGAACAAAACTATATCAAACCTATGTTTGCCAACCTAGGGAATAAAATTATAGGATCTATGAACGTCTTATCTTCAAAGTTAATAAAAGTTTAGCTGTCACTTTAAACCATGGATAAAAGAAAGCATAAATGATTGGATTTATTAAGGAATTAACAAGTGGCAGAAAAGTGTTGAAATATGATAAGAAATTGTCAACTAATAAAGGGAAAAAAAAGTAAATAAATAGAGTTGGAATCCAACAAATGAAATAGGTGAAAACAACAATAGCTAGAGTTTTTGTTGCTTTTCTCTCAGACTTATTTGCCTGTACAGTTTTAACACCAGACACACTGGCAGCCTCTTTTGAAAATACCTTTCTGGCCTGTGATCTGGCCACCACAAAGATTTTCATATAAAGTGTTATAATAATAGAGCACGGGACAACCATTGTAAATAGAATGTCAATTATATTAACCCAGATTATTCCTTCAACAATAAAACATTCTTTCAAACAACTACTGGGTACCTGCACATTTACAAAGATTTCTATATTAGCAGCACGGTATATGATACAACAACACCAGGTAATGGATATACAACACATAATTCTTGTTGTTCTTATTTTAGAGTGGTACAATAAGGGATCACACACAGCAACATAGCAGTCAATAGATATCAAGACCAAATTGCCCAGAGATAAAGAAGTACATAAACAAGTAATGTAGACATGAAACACACAGAAGTATTTCCCAAAATCCCAGCATGATTCCATTATTGCAACAGTCGTTACTGGTATCACAATCAGTCCCACCAGGAGATCTGCCACAGCCAGAGAGAGGATGAGCAGGTTGGTTGGAGTGTGGAGCTGCTTGAAGTGAGAGATGGAGATGATCACCAGTACGTTCAAAAATACTGTAACTGCTGAAATCAATGAGAAGAAGATGTACAGTGTTATGTAGATAGATGTCGATAGCAAAGCCTTTCTGCAAGAAGAGTTTCTGTCTTGAAAACAATATTGAACATCTTCATGTTTCTCCATTTGTAATTAAAGGTAAAAATGCTGAGGTCCTTCTCCTGCTTGGTCCTGTGTGTGACCCTGTCAGGTCAGCCTTCTGATAAGCTCTGAGCTCTGCCTCTCTATTTATCCCTGAGTTACAGACAGAAACTCCACTCCCCAGAGTCACACACACACACAGGTTTATTTGAACAGTGAGAGACAGAATAACAACAAAAATATCCAGAAAAACGCATGTCAAAAATGTTATAAAATGATTTGCATTTTAATGAGGGAAATAAGTATTTGACCCCTCTGCAAAACATGCCTTAGTACTTGGTGGCAAAACCCTTGTTGGCAATCACAGAGGTCAGACGTTTCTTGTAGTTGGCCACCAGGTTTGCACACACCTCAGGAGGGATTTTGTCCCACTCCTCTTTGCAGATCTTCTCCAATTCATTAAGGTTTCGAGGCTGACATTTGGCAACTCGAACCTTCAGCTCCCTCCACAGATTTTTTATGGGATTAAGGTCTGGAGACTGGCTAGGCCACTCCAGGACCTTAATGTGCTTCTTCTTGAGCCACTCCTTTGTTGCCTTGGCCGTGTGTTTTGGGTCATTGTCATACTGGAATACCCATCCGCGACCCATTTTCAATGCCCTGGCTGAGGGAAGGAGGTTCTCACCCAAGATTTGACAGTACATGGCCCCGTCAAATGATGCGGTGAAGTTGTCCTGTCCTCTTAGCAGAAAAACACCCCCAAAGCATAATGTTTCCACTTCCATGTTTGACGGTGGAGATGGTGTTCTTGGGGTCATAGGCAGCATTCCTCCTCCTCCAAACACGGCGAGTTGAGTTGATGTCAAAGAGCTCCATTTTGGTCTCATCTGAACACAACACTTTCACCAGTTGTCCTCTGAGTCATTCAGATATTCATTGGCAAACTTCAGACGGGCATGTATGTGTATGCTTGAGCAGGGGGACCTTGCGAGCGCTGCAGGATTTCAGTCCTTCATGGTGTAGTGTGTTACCAATTGTTTTCTTGGTGACTATGGTCCCAGCTGCCTTGAGATAGTTGACAAGATCCTCCCGTGTAGTTCTGGGCTAATTCCTCACCGTTCTTATGATCATTGCTACTCCACGAGGTGAGATCTTGCATGGAGCCCCAGGCCGAGGGATGTTGACAGTTCTTTTGTGTTTCTTCCATTTGCGAATAATCGCACCAAATGTTGTCAACTTCTCACCAAGCTGCTTGGCGATGGTCTTGTAGCCCATGCCAGCCTTGTGTATTTCTACAATCTTGTCCCTGACATCCTTGGAGAGCTTTTTGGTCTTGGCCAAGGTGGAGAGTTTGGAATCTGATTGATTGCTTCTGTGGACAGGTGTCTGTTATACAGGTAACAAGCTGAGATTAGGAGCACTCCCTTTAAGAGTGTGCTCCTAATCTCAGCTCGTTACCTGTATAAAAGACACCTGGGAGCCAGAAATCTTTCTGATTGAGAGGGGGTCAAATACTTATTTCCCTCATTAAAATGCAAATCAATTCATAACATTTTTGACATGCATTTTTCTGTTTTTTTTGTTGTTATTCTGTCTCTCACTGTTCAAATAAACCTACCATTAAAATTATAGACTGATCCTTTCTTTGTCAGTGGGCAAACGTACAAAATCAGCAGGGGATCAAATACTTTTTTCCCCCACTGTATATACAGTGAGTCCAAATGAGGTAAGATAAGGGAGTTAAGGCAATAAATGGGCCATGGTGGCGAAGTAATTACAATATAGCAATTAAACACTGGAATGGTAGATGTGCAGAAAATGAATGTGCAAGTAGAGATACTGGGGTGCAAAGGAGCAAGATAAATAAATAAATACAGTATGGGGATGAGGTAGATAGATGGGCTGTTTACAGATGAGCTATGTACAGGTGCAGTGATCTGTGAGCTGCTCTGACAGCTGGTGCTTAAAGCTAGTGAGGGAGATATGAGTCTCCAGCTTCCGTGATTTTTGCAGTTCGTTCCAGTCATTGGCAGAAGAGAACTGGAAGGAAAGGCGACCAAAGGAGGAATTGGCTTTGGGGGTGACCAGTGACGTATACCTGCTGGAGCTACGAGTGGGTGCTGCTATGGTGACCAGTGAGCTGAGATAAGGCAGGGCTTTACCTAGCAGAGACTTGTAGATAACCTGTAGCCAGTGGGTTTGGCGACGAGTATGAAGCGAGGGCCAACCAACGAGAGCGTACAGATCACAGTGGTGGGTAGTGTATGGGGCTTTGGTGACAAAACAGATGGCACTGTGATAGACTGCATCCAATTTGTTGAGTAGAGTGTTGGAGGCAATTTTATAGATGACATCGCCGAAGTCGAGGATTGGTAGGATGGTCAGGTTTACGAAGGTATGTTTGGCAGCATGAGTGAAGGATGCTTCGTTGTAATATAGGAAGCCGATTCTAGATTTAATTTTGGATTGGAGATGCTTAATGTGAGTCTGGAAGGAGAGTTTACAGTCTAACCAGACACCTATGTATTTGTAGTTGTCCAAGTATTCTAAGTCAGAGCCGTCCATAGTAGTGATGCTGGACAGGCGGGCAGGTGCGGGCATTGATCGATTGAATAGCATGCATTTAGTTTTACTTGCATTTAAGTGCATTTGGAGGCCACAGAAGGAGAGTTGTATGGCACTGAAGCTCATCTGGAGGTTAGTTAACACAGTGTCCAAAGAAGGGCCAGAAGTATACAGAATGGTGTCGTCTGCGTAGAGGTGGATCAGAGAATCACCAGCAGCAAGAGTGACATCATTGATGTATACAGAGAAGAGAGTCGGCCCGAGAATTGAACCCTGTGGCACCCCCATAGAGACTGCCAGAGGTCCAGACAACAGGCCCTCCGATTTGACACACTGAACTCTATCAGAGAAGTAGTTGGTAAACCAGGCGAAGCAATCATTTGAGAAACCAAGGCTGTCGAGTCTGCCAATAAGAATGTGGTGATTGACAGAGTCGAAAACCTTGGCCAGGTCGATGAATACGGCTGCACAGTAATGTCTCTTATTGATGGCAGTTATGATATCGTTTAGGTCCTTGAGTGTGGCTGAGGTGCACCCATGACCAGCTCTGAAAGCGGATTGCATAGCGGAGAAGGTACGGTGGGATTCGAAATGGTCAGTAATCTGTTTGTTAACTTGGCTTTCGAAGACCTTAGAAAGACAGGGTAAGGTAGATATAGGTCTGTAGCAGTTTGGGTCTAGAGTGTCACCCCCTTTGAAGAGGGGGATGATTGCGGCAGCTTTCCAATCTTTGGGAATGTCAGACGTTACGAAAGAAAGGTTGAACAGGCTAGTAATAGGGGTTGGAACAATTTCAGCAGATAATTTTAGAAAGAGAGGGTCCAGATTGTCTAGCCTGGCTGATTTGTAGGGGTCCAGCTTTTGCAGCTCTTTCAGAACATCAGCTATCTGGATTTGGGTGAAGGAGAAATGGTGGGGGATTTGGCGGGTTGCTGTGGAGGGTGCAGGGCTGTTGACCGGGGTAGGGGTAGCTAGGTGAAAAGCATGGCCAGCCGTAGAGAAATGCTTATTGAAATTCTCAAATATAGTGGATTTATTGGTGGTAACAGTGTTTCCTAGCCTCAGAGCAGTGGGCAGCTGGGAGGAGGTGCTCTTATTCTCCATGGACTTTACAGTGTCCCAGAACTTTTTTGAGTTTGTACTACAGGATGCAAATTTCTGTTTGAAAAAGCTAGCCTTAGCTTTCCTAACTGCCTGTGTATATTTGTTCCTAACTTCCCTGAAAAGTTGCATATCACGGGGGCTATTCGATGCTAATGCAGAACGCCACAGGTTGTTTTTGTGCTGGTCAAGGGCAGACAGGTCTGGAGTGAACCAAGGACTATATCTATTCCTAGTTCAACAATTTTTGAATGGGTCATGCTTATTTAAGATGGTGAGGAAGGCACTTATAAAGAATAACCAGGCATCATCTACTGACAGGATGAGGTCAATGTCATTCCAGGATACCCCGGCAAGGTCGATTAGAATGGCCTGCTCGCAGAAGTGTTATAGGGAGCGTTTGACAGTGATGAGGGGTGGTCGTTTGGATGGAGACCCATTACGGATGCAGGCAATGAGGCAGTGACCACTAAGATCTTGATTGAAAACAGCAGATGTGTATTTGGAGGGCGAGTTAGTTAGGATGATATCTATGAGGGTGCCCGTGTTTACGGATTTGGGGTTGTACCTGGTAGGTTCATTGATAATTTGTGTGAGATTGAGGGCATCAAGCTTAGATTGTAGGATGGCCGGGGTGTTAAGCATGTCCCAGTTTAGGTCACCTAGTAGCACTAGCTCAGAAGATAGATGGGGGGCAATCATTTCACATATGGTGTTGAGGGCACAGCTGGGGGCAGAGGGTGGTCTATAGCAAGCGGCAACAGTGAGAGTCTTGTTTCTGGAAAGGTTCATTTTTAGAAGTAGAAGCTTGAATTGTTTGGGTACAGACTTGGATAGTAATACAGAACTCTGCAGGCTATCTTTGTAGTAGATTGCAATTCCACCCCCTTTGGCAGTTCTATATTGGCGGGAAATGTTATAGTTAGGGATGGAGATTTCAGGGTTTTTGGTGGTTTTCCTAAGCCAGGATTCAGACACGGCTAAGACATCCGGGTTGGCAGAGTGTTCTAAAGCAGTGAGTAAAACAAACTTAGGGAGTAGGCTTCTAATGTTAACATGCATGAAACCAAGGCTTTTACTGTTACAGAAGTCAACAAATGAGAGCACCTGGGGAGTGGGAGTGGAGCTAGGCACTGCAGGACCTGGATTAACCTCTACATCACCTGAGGAACAGAGGAGAAGTAGGATAAGGGTACGGCTAAAGGCTATACGAGCTGGCCGTCTAGCACGTTCAGAACAGAGAGTAAAGGGAGCAGGTTTCTGGGCATGGTAGCATAGATTCAAGGCATAGTGTACAGACAAAGGTAAGGTAGGATGTGAGTACATTGTAGGTAAACCTAGGTAAACCTAGAATGATTCTTAGAGAGCATATTACATCAGCAAAAGTCGACCTGTGCTCTGTGACTGATGTCACTGGGACTATATTGTCTCTACCGGGTAAGTGGACAACTCTTTAATGATGTTAGTTTGACTTAAGTTTCTGACACCAGAGGGTCCTGTTATTACCTGTATGCAAGGCTCTGGAACAATGATGTTCAAAACTCTAAGGAATTCTACCAATTAAAGGTGTTGGAGACACACAAATGCTTTACTCCAGGGGCCTAATAAGGCCCCAAGACATCATAAACATTCAAAGTGAACCTAAGTACAGCTCTATTGTCATTTGTGTGAGTACAACTTCCATTAGGCCTCAGCACAACCCCCACCCCTAAACTAGTCTTCCCTGCACAGGTCAACAATCCCACCTCTGAATCATGACTCTGTCACAGGTGGGATCTGAACCGTGGTATCCTGAGTGGAAAACCAACATCTTAATCAATAGTCCAAGAGGAAAGTCCCTCTTGGACCGAGGGTGACACTGATTTTGAAGTACCATGCAGGGCTACCTCATCACGAGAGCATGAGTCTTACTCACCTCTGCTACACATTACACTGAAAAACTATCCTTAGTTATTTTTTTACTAGTCCAATGTTGATACAGTCCCACAATGATTTGTATGTCTGATGTCAACTTTTTAATAAATTGGACTTTCAAGAATCAAAGAGTCACCGGCCACATCATCATACAGTATGACGATTTCATTTGCATCATACAATATTTTGCAACATCATGATGATGTGGCTGTCGACACTTTGATTCTTGTTTTTGACATTTCCTTTTAAGTATTCTAATAGTACATTCCGAGGACGTCATGAGTCTTTTAATATGTTGTTTAACATCTCCCTCTAGTGGCTCAATTGTGACACAACGTCTTCATCAAGTGTAGTAAAGCTGAAATGTACTTACTGCATGTCAGATGACGTCCAAGTCTATCTCAATGGTGTATTGTGTAAGTAATTGATGGAAAAATGTAAGAATAAGCAATTATTTCTAACACTTTATAATAACATTCAGTAATAAACCATTTGTAAGGCATTTACAGTTTGCTCACCATTTAATATTAAGCCCACATTTGTGAAATGTTATTCAGCTAGGTATTCTCACATTTATAAGTAACTCCTACAGTATATACATTAATTATTCAATACAACAATGCAGGAGACCACAGTAGACACTTCAACCTCAAAATACTGGTTATGAACACTGCCACTACTCTCACTACATCACTGCTGCCAGGTCAGGGGTCACACCAGAGCAGCTCTCTCAAAAGCTGTTTAGTGTGAATGAAAAAAGGGTAACACACAAAATAGTTTATAATGTATTAGTAAATAGTTCATTCATAATTTTTCATTACTTCCATATTTATTTTGTAAGCTAGTTATTCACACATTTATAAACAACTTTTATAGTCTGTAATAATGATTCAGAAGACCACTCATAAGATGTTTAATAAATGTCTTTATAAACCATTTACTGGTCATTAAGGGCGGCAGAGTAGCCTAGTGGTTAGAGGGTTGGACTGGTAACCACAAGGTTGAAAGTTCGAATCCCCGAGCTGTCAAGGTACAAATCTGTCGTTCTGCCCCTGAACAAGGCGGTTAACCCACTGTTCCTAGGCCGTCATTGAAAATAAGAATTTGCTCTTAACTGACTTGCCTAGTTAAATTATTAAAGTAGTTTTGCAGTCCTTAATCTAAAGTGAGGACTATTCATACATTCTTAATACTTTATAAATCCTCTGCTCCTTAAGTTCTCAAAATTACCTAGAACATTTCAATGCTTAAACAACAAGCAATCAACACAGAGGATGTTTGTCACGACTTCCACCGAAGTCGGCTCCTCTCCTTGTTCGTTCGGCAATCGATGTCACCGGTTTTCTAGCCATCGCCACTCCATTTCTCATATTCCATTGGTTTTGTCTTGTTCCATAACACACCTGGTTTTCATTCCATAATTACTGCATGTATTTAGTCCTCTGTTTCCCCTCCATGTCATTGTGTGTAATTGTTTGTTTGTGATGTGGATTATTGTCGGGCGCTTTACGTTTGCCATGTTCCGTGTTTTTTGAACGTTATTGTTTTGATGTGCTGTATTTTGTGGAACGGAATTAAAGTGAGCCTGTTCACTACACTCTGCTCTCCTGCACTTGACTTCGCCTCCCGTACACACCCTTGACAATGTTAAAGGAAATATATTGAACATTTTATTCCAAAACAGTCACTCTGTTGTAGTAGTGTGCTGAAGGAAGTAACGTGTTTTGTCTGAAAATGATAACATTCTTGTTTCTAGGCTGTGACTGATTGCAGTCACTCATTAGAAATCAAATTAAATTGTAATGGTCAAAAACATGTGTTTAGCAGATCTTATTGCGGGTGTAGTGAAATGCTTATGCATCTAGTTCCGACAGTGCAGCAATATCTAACAAGTAATATCTAACAATTTCACAACAAATACCTAATACACACACATCTAAGTAAAAGGAATGGAATTAAGAATATATGAATATATGGATGAGCAATGTCAGAGTGGCATAGACTAAGAGCAGTTCATAGACTGCTTACAGGGTAAGGGAACAAATATATAAATACATCATTTAACTGAACATTACGTTTCAAGGTTTACTACCTTTAATACACAACAAAATCATTTCAAAATCACATTTTATTGGTCAAATACACATGTTTAGCAGATGTTATTGCAGGTGTAGTGAAATGCTTTTGTTCCTATCTCCAACAGTGTAGTAGTATCTAACAATTCACAATAATACACACAAATCAAAAAGTAAAAGAATGGAATTTAAAAATATATACACATTTTAGGACAAGCAATGTCTGAGTGGTATTGACAAAAAATACAGTAGAATACCGTATGTACATATGATATGGGTAAAATAGCATTAAATATTATTAAAGTGACTAGTGTTCCATTATTAAAGTGATCAGGGATTCCATGTCTATGTACACAGGGCAGCATCCTCTACGGTGCAGGGTTGAGTAACCGGGTGGTAGTCGGCCAGTGATGGCTATTTAACAGTCTCATGGCTTTGAGATGTATTTCAGTCTCTCGATCCCATCATTTATGCACCTGTACTGACCTCGCCTTCTGGATGATAGCGGGGTGAACAGGCCGTGGATCGGGTGGTTGATGGTCTTGATGATCTTTTTGCCCTTCCTGTGACATCGGGTACAGTTGGTGTCCTGGAGGGCAGGCAGTGTGCCCCCGGTGATACGTTGGGAAGACAGCACCAGCCTCTGGATAGCACTAATTATTTACTCAGTAACTTGCTGAAGCACCTTTGCCAGTGATTACAGGGTATGACGATACAAGCTTAGCACACCTGTATTTGGGGAGTTTCTCCCTCAGATTCATTTGCTTGCCTAGTTATAGCCTAATGTTAGCTGACTAACATTGAACCTGGTTAGTTAGCTACCTGCAGATTCATGCAGGATAGTAATGTCATGACTTGGGATTATGGTTCATTGTTAGCTGTTTTAACAAAAGACTCCACTATGCAAGTAACCATTTTAGGTGCGTTTGTAAATTCAGTCTGGCCATCTACTCCGATTTCAGAGCACTCTCGTCTGAGTGTGCCAGTGCGCAGAATAATTAATGAATTTACTCAACAACCGTTGAATATGGCCGGTGTCAGTAAATGTCCACAATTAAAGCATAGTTAAATTGTTACCAGCGGCACCGTTACAGTCACCAACGCTCTGGATAACATGAAAACAGCCTAACCAGCTCTACTAAGGTGAGTAAAATGCTCAGAGTTTGGGTGGGGGCTAAAGATTAGAGGATGTGAACGATGCTGAATGGGAGTAGACAAAGAACAGCTCTCCAGTAGGTCCCAAATATTCAAAGGCCATTTTCTCAAAAGTGAGATAACAAGAATATCAAATTTCAAAGCAGAATTTCTTTCTCATTGTTCCTCAAATGCAATGCATGATATACCATTTTGTAGCTCTGTGTCTCTGCTTTTATCCAATGTAAAAAACTCAATTTCAAATCTTGCTACGGAAAACCGAATCAAGGCGGTCGGTCACATATGTCGGTCCAGAATCAACACTGATGTATGATGATCCAGGATCAACACAGATATATGAAGATCCAGGATCAACACAGATATGAATATCCAGGATCAACACAGATATGAAGATTCAGGATCAACACAGATATGATATGATCCAGTGTCAATACAACTAAATAATGATCAAGGATCAACAGATATAATATGATCCAGGATCCACATAGACACATCTTACATGCTAAATGATTGTTTCACAAACGCAGCACTAATTTCACGACTTGAATCAGGCCTCTGATAAGGCCTTTCCAAGTTGTTTACCTAAAGTAGACATTCATTTGCTTTTTGAGATGTTACTACCTTCATACTGTAACCCTAATTACTGTATGTGAGTAATTTCAGGAAACTAGGCATATGTCACACTGCTTAACAGGAGAGGCATTTGAGTGTAATTTTTTATTTTTTTTAATCTAAATACATTTTTTTGACCAGAATTGTCTTCTGGAAAATGTGAACTTTCATGTGATTTAACAACAAAAGTGTATGCTACCTGTAAATGCGAACACAATTGTTCAATTAACTTTTTTAGGACAGGAGGCAGTATTCGGAAGTTTGGATGAGAAGCGTGCCCAAAGTAAACTTCCTGTTACTCAGGCCCAGAAGCTAGGATATGCATATAATTGGTAGATTTGGATAGAAAACACTCTCCAAAACTGTTAAAATAATGTCTGTGAGTATAACAGAACCGATATGGCAGGCAAAAACCTGAGGAAAATCTATCCAGGAAGTGGGACTTTTTGATGTGTCTAATTTTCAATTGAATGCCTATACAGTGTCCGTTGGGTTAGGACCTAGATTGCAGTTCATATGGCTTCCACTAGATGTCAACAGTCTTTAGACATTGTTTCAGGCTTGTATTCTGAAAAACGAGGATGAATGAGACCTTTCTTTCATTGGACTGTAGAATGAAACAGAGCTCCTTTGCACGCGTGACCGATAGCGCGCCCTTCGTTCTTTTTGCTTTCTATTGAAGACACTATTGTCCGGTTGAAATATTATCGATTATTTTGAAAATAAACAACCTGAGGATTAATTATAAATATTGTTTGACATGTTTCGACGAACTTTACCGGTACTATTAGGATGTATTCGTCTGCCTGTTGTGCCCGCCATTGAGCCAGTGGATTTCTGAACAAAACGCGCCAACAAAACAGAGTTTTTGGGACATAAAAAGGAACTTTAGCGAAAAAATGAACATTTATTGTGTAACGGGGACTCTTGTAAGTGCAACAAGATGAAGATCATCAATGGTAAGTGATTATTTTTCTTGCTATTTCTGACTCTTGTGACTCCTCTACTTGGCTTGAAAATGTTTGTATGCTTTTGTAAGCGGGGCGCTGTCCTCAGATAATCACATGGTGTGCTTTCGCCGTAAAGCCTTTTTGAAATCTAACACAGCAACTGGATTAACAAGAAGTTAAGCTTTATTTTGATGTATAACACTTGTATTTCTATGAATGTTAAATATTTATAATACCGAAATTTGAATTTGGCGCTCTGCAATTTTACCGAATGTTGTCGAGGTGTGCCGCTAGCGGGACGCCTATCCTAATTAAGAGCTTTGTTGGTTTATCCACGGAAAAAGACATGAACCTTCCACCTAGCTATGATTGGCTGAGTTAATGAATGGGCTGGATATACCGAGAGATGAGTTTGGATTGGTCTACCATTTAGCATGCTTCTGTCTGTAACATGAGCTGCTTAGTATGTGTAGATAATCATTCCTACCGCTTTTTTTTTAAAAGATATCATGAAGAACTGCAAAAGTGTTGCTACTACTCTCCAGTTTCTGGAGGATGATCGTGCCATGTTGACTCTCTGATTCTGAAAATGAATCAGACGTTGAGGAAATCCCTCATTTAGGTAAAAACATGTTAATTGAACCAGACATTGTAGAGTCTTCTGATGATAGTGATGGAGAAGAAATGGCAATCAACAGTGTTGTTGTCACGAAAGAAGTTGACCAAGTTTTGAAATCAGTGGAATGCCCGGTGGAAGCAGAGTATGATAGCTAAATTCTGCCGTTTGATTGAGGATATGCAGAGGGGTTCAAAAAGAGAACACAGAAGGCTCTTGTATTAAACATCTGTCTCCAGATTACATCTTCAAACTAAGGGCAACCATGGCATCCATAACAGTAGAGGGGCAGGCGCTCATCCAAGTACTGTATATGGGTAAGAGTCCAGCTAGCTACATTTTCATATATTATACGTTTCTAATTTTGCCAGTAAGTAATTTTCATTCCAAATTAAAGCATCTGGTGAAGGCATGAAAGTCCGACGAGCCGGCTGTAGCAGGGGAGCCTGGCGATCTAGCTGAGGCATGAGAGCCTGACGAACCGGCGGAGGCAGGGGAGCTTGGCGATCTGTCTGAGGCATGAAAGCCTCTAGCGAAACCCGATGTCATTCCCACCCCCCCCAAAAAAACACTCCATGATGCTTCCCTTAGGGGAGGCGTCATTCTGTAACGGTGTGCGCTGAGAGTCAGGAAGCAAGTTCAGGGAGTGAGTGTTTTAATAAATAACACAACAAAATAAGAAACATGAACAATGCGCAGACATAAAACAAGAACAGAATCAATGACGCCTGGGGAAGGAACAAAAGGGAGTGACATATATAGGGAAGTAATGGAGTCCAGGTGAGTCTGATGGTGCGCAGGTGCGACCCATAACGAGCAGCCTGGTGACCTAGAGGCCGGAGAGGAAGCACACATGACATCTACATTCGGGTCTCCATGGAGTTGAGTAAATCTGTATTTAGTTCTCTCTCTAAAAAATTTTGGAAGGTTGATGATAAATGAGTTCACCGAGGTGTACAACTCTTTTGATTGATTGATTTAATAACTTGTTAGTAATTGACTGTGATGGTAATGATGTTCTACTGTAATGTACTTGTTATTGTATCTTGTGATTTTTTATTTATTTTTTTATTTATTTTTATTTTACTTATGGTCTCAGTTGGGCTCCCTGATTAAATTAAAGGTAATAAAATAATATATTTTAAAAGTTAAATGACTCATTTTCAGGCTATGTTGAAGCGTTATGTTCTAGGTGTGACTAATAGCCACTCAGATTGGAGAGGAGGCAGAGCGCATTAAGCTTTCCTGAACAACTGAACATGCCAGGAGCATATGTGGTCACATTATTATTGGACAACTTGGGAGAATGATTATCTGCAACAGACAGCGCATCTCAGTATGAGAAGTACAAATACAGCCTTTCTAGTCCTTATAAACTGTCGAGTGTAGACACATAACTGATCCAAATGGAATGAAACAAACACATCACAGGGCTTTTTTTTTTACGGAAAACCGTAGTGCATAAAGGAACTACCAAAACACAAGCAAGTAATGAGAACATTTGACTAGGATGGAAGAAATGATATAGTAAAACCTACAAAAGAACAAATGTAAATCAGGTAAAAAGCGCTGGACCCTTCCATATGCCCAATAAAAAAACACACAACATTCCCAAAATAAAAACATGCTTAGGACAACCCTCCTCCTACCCCAGTAAATTTCAAACTGTCCCTTACGTTAAAAGAACATTTCAATAAAAAATGACAACTCTTTTGGAATAATTCACTATTAGCCATTTAATCAAATCAGCCCTTCTCAACAGCTTCAACGACACCCCCTAAAACCTGGGCACAAGGACCACCTATAATACAAATCTTACTACTGTATTGTAACAGTAACCATACCTTGCAGAAAATCCTGGGATTGTTCCATGTAGTCAATGACTTCTTCTTCTACTTCTATGAATCTGTTGGCAGTTCATAAATTAACTGAAAATGTGCATAGCACCACCTACTGTGTCTGAACAGACATAAAGCTAAGATAGGTGGGATCATTTCCACCAGCAGTTATGGAATGTCTGCTGACCTGGATGGAATTATGTAATTCTTACTTAGCAAGTCCCACCCAGCTGACTATTTAAAAATGGTGAAAGCCCTCAATGGTACTGCTCATGCTATAACAGGCTTTGGGCCAAGAGGGCCCTCTATCCACTCGATGATCATCCAAGACAGCTGAGTTCCAGAAAACAGAGGGGACAGCTATTCTGAAGTTGCCTCTACCTGCATTTCTAGCTGTGTCTTCAGATGTAGAAGAGATACAGTAGTATGAGATCAACTGAAAACAAATGGTTCTATATGGTACCAAATAAGGGTTCCTTGTAACCATTGCGGATCCCTTTTTGGTGCTATATGGAACCATTTTTGAAGGCTCTACCCTTTACTGAATCCTGTTCTCAACCGGCTGGTAGAACATGTTTAGACAATGGATTTAGAAGTGGATATGAAACAAACCTTAAACCTGATTGGTCAACTCCCCCAGCCCTCCAGCATCAATTAACATCATTTGTTTTGTTTTTGGTTGCTGCAGTTCAGTGTTGTGAGACTCTAACTTTGCACATTCAGAGGGCTGTAATGAGATGTTGGATAAAAGGCAGGAATTCAATTGGTGAGGGATTAATATAGCACCATTCCTATTAGTAGAGACCTTGAATAGTAGGAATACGAAAATAAGTAGTCAAAATGTAAAAACGCTAAAAAACATGAATTGTCAAAAAATTTGCTTAACCAGGTGGTTGATATGTCAGTAAAAAGTACGGTGGACTAAGAATAGGTACATTTCGTTTTTATTAAAAATACTTATTTTGGTGAAAAATATGATTGAATTGTTGACAATACACTATATTAGGCAATATACATTGGTTTAACCACTTTTCATGACCCATCAGTATTAAGGTTGCATATAAAATAATGCGTAGAATAGTTATAAAAACTGCACTTTGTCATATTATTTCAAAATGTATAAAAACATGTTGGATACCTGGATTAACTGAAATGTAAGAAAATCAATACCACCTGAAAATGCATTCATTTAATACATACATATGTAATTAATATAATTTGTTCAAATTTGACATCAGTCAAAACAGTTATTAAAGGTTGCTTATGGCACCCTTCATAATGCACAGGTTTATGTCATATTTGACCTAGTGGGTTATGTAACATTTGGCGTTAATGGTTATGTCACACAGTTATGAACCCTTCATAGATAATGACATACTCTATAGATGATTTGTGACACATTTATGTAGCATTTATAAAGGCTTTATGAAGCCCTTATAAGCTGCATGTCATTTAAAATGGGACACTTATATAAATGAGATATTTCTGTATTTAATTTGCAATACATTTGTAAAAATGTCTTAAAACATGTTTTCACTTTCTCGTATTGTGGTGTTGTGTGTAGATGGGTGAAAAAATATATATTTTATACATTTTGAAATCAGGTTGTAACACAACAAAATGTGGAATAAGTCAAGCAGTATGAATACTTTCTGAAGGCACCACATTCAGGGTGTCACCTGTAATGAAAAGGCTTTGGTATTATTTATACAGATGGTCTCTTCTCAGTTTGGCAGAGGCACACTTTCACCAAACACATAAAGTTCAGATATACATTTACTGAATAGAACAGACATACTTGTCTTTCATATAGAATGAGTCAAGTTAATCCTCTCAGTCACATATTGTGAAGTTTACCACCATCCTATGGCCACTGCACATACTGAAAACAATCCCTGCCCACTGGGCACAGACACCAATTCAATGTCTAATTCATGTTGGTTAAAAAAACAACAACATTGATTCAACCAGTGTTGGCCCAGTGGGTGTAAAACTCTGCAGTAAAACTGTTTTTCAACTGGCCTCTTCACTCCAGCATTTTGAATATGAAATCTAATGTTTCATGAGACGACATTACAGAACGTCACCTTTTATTTTAGGGTATTTTCATACATATGTTTTACCGTTTAGGTTCAAAAACAAATTATGTATCTAGTCCCCCCATTTAAATAAGTCATAAGTATTTGGACACCTTCACTTGTAGTGAATTAAAGGTATTAGCCCTTTAAACGTAATGTTAAGTTAAATTATGTATTTAGATATTGATTCCTTTACCCTGTAAACAGCCTATGCACTTCTCTAATGAGTGACAGCCATCCACATTTTGGTTTTGATAGTCACTGTCAACAAACAATAATGTTATAATTTTCAGACAAACACGTTACTTCCTTCAGCACACTACTACAACAGAGTGACTGTTTTGGAATAAAATGTTCAATATATTTCCTTTAACATCCTCTGTGTTGTGTGTTTATTGTTTAACCATTGATATGTTCTAGGTCATTTTGAGAACTTAAGGAGCATCAGGTACTGCTGGAATGTCTACCAATAGCATGTCCATCTTTTTGTGATAAATTACACTGGTCACTGTTCAAAACCTTTATAAAGTATTATAAAGTATGAAAAGTCTTCACTTTAGATTAGGGACTGCAAAATGACTGTACTAATGATTAGTAAATAGTTTATAAGTTTATTCATTAAACATCTTATGAATTATCTTAAGTATCATTATTACATAGTATAAAAGGTGTTAATAAATGTGTGAATAACCAGCTTACTAAACAAATGTGGGAGTAATAATACATGAATAATGAATAAACTATTTACTTATCCATTATACGTTCTTCATTACAAAGTGTTATTATAAAGTGTAACCAATCTCTATATTCATTCTGACTACACAGCATCTGAGAGAGCTGCTCTGGTGTGACCCCTGACCTGGCAGCAGTGATGTAGTGAGAGTAGTGGTAGTGAGAGTAGTGGTAGTGAGAGTAGTGGTAGTGTTCATACCCGGTATGTTGAGGTTCAAGTGTCTGTTGCAGTCTCCTGCACTGTTGTGCTTAATCATTAATGCATATAGTAGTTATTTATACATGTGAGAATCCCTAGCTGACTAACATTTAACAAATGTGGGAGTAATGATTAATATATAGTCAACAAACTGTAAATGCCTTACAAATGGTTTGTTACTTAACATTATAAAGTGTTACCCTTAATTGCATATTCTTGCATTTTACCCTCAACTACTTACACAATACACCATGGAGATAGACTTGGACATTATCTGATACCATGCAGTATTGTATATGTCAACTTCACTACACTTAATGAAGATGTGTCACAATTGAGCCAACAGAGGGAGATATTAAACAACATATAGAACGACACATGACATCCTCAGAATGTACTTTTAGAGTAGTTAAATACTATTTATCATTTAATAAAACAGAACAACCACAGACTTATGCCTTCTCCAAGTCATTCAAATCCAATCCATCCAAATCATTCTGTATCAACACCAAATGTATCTATGATGACAACACTGAGATAAGTAATGTAGTGTATTGTTACATGAAAGAAGAAATTACAACAATTGTATAACATAACTATATGAAACCTATGTTTGAGAAACTAGGGAATAAAATTATAAGAACTTCAGAGTTAAAATGTTTTTAGCTGTCACTTTGAACCATGGATAAAAGAAAGCATAAATTATTGGATTTATTAAGGAATTAACAAGTGGCAGAAAACGGATGAAAACGGATAAATTGTCACTTAAAAAAGACAAAAATAATAAAATAAATAGAGTTGGAATCCAACAAATGAAATAGTTGAAAACAACAATAGCTAGAGTTTTTGTTGCTTTTCTCTCAGACTTATTTGCCTGTACAGTTTTAACACCAGACACACTGGCAGCCTCTTTTGAAAATATCTTTCTGGCCTGTGATCTGGCCACCACAAAGATTTTCATATAAAGTGTTATAATAATAGAGCACGGGACAACCATTGTAAATAGAATGTCAATTATATTACCCCAGATTGACCCTTCAACAATAAAACATTCTTTCAAACATCTACTTCGTACATGTACATTTGCAAAGTTTTTTATGTTAGCAGCACGGTATATGATACAACAACACCAGGTAATGGATATACAACACATCATTCTTGTTGTTGTTATTTTAGAGTGGTACAATAAGGGATCACAGACAGCAACATAGCGGTCAATAGATATCAAGACCAAATTGCCCAGAGATAAAGAAGTACATAAACAAGCAATATAGGCATGAAACACACAGAAATATTTCCCAAAAACCCAGCATGATTCCATTATTGCAACAGTCATTACTGGTATCACAATCAGTCCCACCAGGAGATCTGACGCAGCCAGAGAGAGGATGAGTAGGTTGGTTGGAGTGTGGAGCTGCTTGAAGTGAGAGATGGAGATGATCACCAGTATGTTCAAAAATACTGTAACTGCTGAAATCATTGAGAAGAAGATGTACAGTGTTATGTAGATAGATGTCGATAGCAAAGCCTTTCTGCAAGAAGAGTTTCCGTCTTGAAAACAGTACTGAACATCTTCATGTTTCTCCATTTGTAATAAAAGTTAAAAATGCTGAGGTCCTGCTCCTGCTTGGTCATGTGTGTGACCCTGTCATGTCCGCCTTCTGACAAACTCTGAGCTCTGCCTCTCTATTTATCCCTGAGTTACTGATAGAAACTCCCCTCCCAGGAGTCTCTCTGCACGCACGCACGCACACGCACACACACACACACACACACACACACACACACACACACACACACACACACACACACACACACACACACACACACACACACACACACACACACACACACACAGACACACACACACACGAGCACAGAAATGAACAAACGGTTGGTTAAACAAATCATTGGTGAAAGGATGATGTAATGAATGACAGGATTGGATGTTGCTGTGCCCACCTAGCCTGTCCTTCATCCTTATTGATACTTAGAGATGATATTGTTTTCACCTATTTAATTTGTTGGGTTCCAAGGGTAGGCCGTTATTTTAAATAAGAATTTGTTCATAACTGACTCGGTACATTTTCTCAACTGAGCACTTTAATGGGGAAAATATAGTATGGCGTTGTTTTGGTCACTCAATGGCTGTTTTACATGGGAAATAGGATAACTGTGTAAGACTGTTGTGGGTGATGTCAGTGCTCAGTTTGGAACATAATCCACAACCTCCGGAGACGTGACGGCACACCACGTCAGCTAGTCAGTGTTTTGGAAAGTTGACAGTAGTGAACTTCAAATGGCATAAGTTTATGCTGCCCTACAAAGGCAAAATGCAAAAACTACAAATTTGATCTGTTGTAATGGCCAAGTATATTATCTGATTAATGTGGTATTCGTTTCCTGACACAGGAACAAGCCAGTTGATCAGAAAATATCATGCAGTATCAGAAAGTGCTGTCTGTCTACACAGAAAAATACCTTGATGTCATATTTTGCAGTAAAATAAATGACGTAGTTACTGCCTGCGTTTTGCCTTTGTTTGGCAGTATGGGGTATGCACTAAAGCACATGC
Organism: Salmo trutta; assembly: GCF_901001165.1. Classification (NCBI taxonomy): domain Eukaryota; kingdom Metazoa; phylum Chordata; class Actinopteri; order Salmoniformes; family Salmonidae; genus Salmo; species Salmo trutta. The sequence continues at coordinate 53,841 of NW_021822898.1, read as the reverse complement.
AGTCAAAATGAATAGTGCTATTCCATATGAAAATTCCATAGACTTTTACAAATGTCCATCTGAACTGAATTAGGAACTATTCTTCTTCAAGTTGAGGGAGACTTTGTCTCAACTACTGTAATGAATAATAGTCAGGGAGAAAAAGGTGTAGATTCACGCGCAGCGCGGCAGGTGTTTATTTCGCTGTGGCAGAAGTCAGGAATCGTTGTCAAGGCAGGCAATGGTCATACACAGGTAGGCAAACATGCAGGTGAATCAACTAGGACTGAAGGCTATAACTGGTTCTTACAAACAAGCTGGGAAAAGGCTTAGAGTCAAAACTAACAATACCTCACAAAGGCACAACCAGAATGAACTGAACTAAACAAGGAGCTGATGAGACCAAATGAGTAACTAACACAGGTGAAATCAATGAACAAAAATGAAGACAGGAATACGTTCAAGAACACAAACACGGCTACGTTCAAGAACACAAGGAAACAGAACACAAGGTTGACTAAGAAAATAAATACAGAACTTTACATAATCCCTTACGTTAGATGCCAGTGAGGACCACCAGAACTTACGGGCTAGAAGTTTGTTGATTCGTGTAATGCCCGGATGTCCTGACCTCAAAGACGTGTGACATCATTGCATCAGTTGGGGTCTAACAGCTGCTGGTACGTAACTCTTCCCAGCTGGTGTCTCAGGAGGAGCCGGGTCTGAGGTTAGGGATTATTGTATGGCATAGTGAACCTCCCACTGTACCGGTCCGATAATGCAAGAGGAAGGAATAGTGGGTGTAGGGTCTGAGTTAAGGTCAAACTGGCGGGAGACAGCATCAGCTTTTAGGTTTCTCTTTCCAGGGATGTAAGTAACATGAAAATGGCAGCGTGTGAAGTAGAGAGCCAAGCGGGCTTGTCTGGAGTTTAACCTCTAGGCCCCTCTGATATTTTCCAAATTACGATGATCTGTTAGGATGAGAAAGGGATGTTGTACGCCCTCCAAACAGTGGCGCTACTCCTCGAGGGCCAGCTTGATGGCGAGGAGTTCTGTTCGCTACATCGTAATTCCTCTCAGCAGAGGATAACTTCCTGGAGAAGGCGGCACAGGGATGTGATTTGGGAGGTGTTCCCACCCGCTGAGAGAGTACGGCTCCTACTCCAGAGGCATCCAACTCCAAGGTGAAAGGAAGGGTCGGTTAATAAGGTTGGTGAAGGACAGGAGCTGAGGTGAAGAGGTGTTTCAAGTTGTTGAAAGCAGTCAGGGTGGTATCAGACCATTGAAGAGTCTGGGTCTTTTGGCTGGTAAGGGAAGTGAGGGGAGCGACAGTTTAACTGAAGTTCCGAATGAACAGGCAATAGTAGTGGGAGAACCCAATGAAATGTTGGAGTTCCTTAACGGTGGTGGGTTTGGGCCAGTTACTGACGGCGGTGACTTTGTTCTCATCCATGCTGACCCCTCCAGGTGTCAGTACAAATCCGAAGTTTACTGAGGTTACATGGAAGGTGCTTTTTCAGTCTTCACATAAAGGTTATGTTCAAGGAGCCATTGAAGAGCATTTTGCACATGCTGTATGTGTTCCTTCAGGGAGTGTGAGTAAATCAGGTTGTCATCAATGTATACAATGAGAAATTGGTGGATCATATCCTGGAAACCCTAGTTCATAAAACGATTGGAAGATGGCGGGGGCATTTGTAAGGCCATAGTGCATGAACAGGTTTTCGTTGTGCCCTTGTGCGGTGATAAAGGCCATCTTCCATTCATCGCTTTCATGTATACGGACAAGGTTATATGCACTTTGCAGGTCGAGTTTTGTATAGATGCCTTATGCGGCCCACTTGCTCAAGAGTCGCTGTGATCAGAGGAAGAGGGAAACGGTTCTTGACCATCGTGTCATTCAGGGAATGGTAATCAATATATGGTCTGAGACCTCTGTCCTTTTTTCCAACGAAGAAGAAGCTGGACGCAGCCGGGAAGAAGGACAAATGAAACTGTTTGAGTGTTTCATCAGTGTAGTTCTCCATTGCCTCATTTTCTGGGATAGATAGCGGGTTAACACAGCCATTCGGTGGGGACACTCCAGGGAGTAAGTCAATAGCACAGTCCCCTGGGCGATGTGGTGGCAGATTGGAGGCCATGATTTTGCTGAAGACATTGCTGTACTGTGCGTATTCAGATGGTATGGCGGATGGCACTGCAGAGGCAGATTCCTCAATGGTGGTGGCTCTGCAGGGTAGGCTGAGACAATTGGTGAAGCAGGTAGAAGACCAGGACAGTAGTTCACCGTGTCGCCACGAGATGGCAGGGTTATGACGACAAACCGGGGGTGTCCGAGGATGAGTGGCTGTTTGGGGAATGAGAGTTCCATGAGTTGAATGGTTTAGTGTGGAAGACTCCAATCTGGAGGGTGACGCTGTGTCAGGTGCGTACTGAAGCCCGTGCCCAATGGCTGCCCGGTCCAGGGTGTTAATCCTTAAGGGAGGGGTAACAGGTGTTAGATCAATGTCAAGCTCTTGTACTACCTGGTGATCAATAAAATTACATGCTGCTCCCGAATCTATCAAGCCCTCTACATACTTTGTAACCCCCTTCATGGTTATCAATACTGGGATGGAGAATTGCTTCTGGGAGATATTTAGAAATAAGGTCACGCCTACCTGCATGGCAGCAGAGCGACCCTTCTCATTTCTCTGCGGGGAGCGAACAGGACAATGGCTGAGTAGATGATATTTCCCTCCACAGTATAGGCAGAGCCCTTCTTGGATCCGCCTTTGACATTCGATGCACGGGAGAGGAGCATGGCCCAACTGCATGGGCTCTGGAAGACTCGGATGGGATCATGGAATGAGAAGATTTTGGGTTCCTGGGTGGCAGAGATCTTCAGCGGTAGTTCTGACCCTGAACAAGACAGTTACTAGGCCATCATTGTAAATAGGAATTTGTTCTTAACTACTTGCCTAGTTAAATAAAAGTTAAATAAATAAATAAAAAAGGAGGGGAACTCTAAACCTACCATGGACGCAGGATACACTGGATCTACTTGAGGGCCAGGACACTCAAAGCCTGGTCACTTTAAACTGTAACTCTAACCCTACCGGGTGAGACGGTAACTCTAACCCTCCCGGGAAGGAAAGGAACTGGACAACTAGGTCAGGGGAGAAACAGTGGTGACTTCTGAGAGCGGCTGGATCACCTCTGGGGGAGGTGGCACACCCGATGTTCTGGCAGACACGACGTAGACTCCAGCCGGGGACGAAGATCTGTTAAATACCTGGGCCACCTCTGGACGTAGTGGGGTCCAATGGTCCCATGGCGGTGCTAAACACTCAGGCCAGGAGATCCTGTAGTAGTGTCTCTCAGGGGAGTAGCCTGGCTAACTCGGGGAGGACCGGCAGTGATGGCGCTCTCATGGTGGTGATGATGGCTCTAGCCAGGGAGGCCTAGAGCTGTGGTGGTCAGGAGAGCAGCAGCGGTACCGGTGCTCCAGCGGCGGTGACTCAGGTTGGGAGGGCCTAGAGTACGTCCTCCTGAGTACGCCCTCCTGATCTCTTTCTGCTTGTGATGTAGGTACCCATATTCCCTCATCAGCTCCCAACTGGTGAGAGTATGGTCACTCCCTGACCACTGAGGAGGCCTGGAGCAGGGCTGGTGGTCTCTTAGATGAGAGAGGTGTGTAGGGAACTCATCTTCCTCAGGTGCATGATGGCTTCTTGTGGCAGTGTGTGCTGAGGTGAGTGGTGAAAGCAGCCCCATACGTCTTAGGGATGCAAGATAACTAATCTGCATCCTGGGGTGAGGAAACAACTCCTCTTCTGGGTACTTCAACATCTCAACTATAGCAGATCAGAATCATGCAAAAACTATTGGTCACTAAATTTGGATAAATTACAGACCATGTAAAAACTGTTTGTCTCCAAATCCGTCTCGAAGGACCATGTAAAAACAATTGGTTGCTAACTCCAGAGAAATGACAGAGCATGTAAAAAACTGTTGATCACTGAATAGGGCGGTATTGGCAACTCCAACATTAAAAAATAGTAACAGCCGTACAGTAGCACATATAGCTGAATTTTGTCAAAGTAACATTAGTGGTAATTAAACATTAATTAGTGGTAATTACCTACAGTATTATTACTGGTCCTTTGAGCTGGATTTAGTGACCAACAGTTTTTACAAGGTATGTAATTTCGCCGGATTTAGCGACAAATAGTTTTTACAAGACCTTTACTTGCTTTCTTTATAGGTTAAATGGTCTCATCATAAAGGCATTTAGTTAAAATGGGTTACATATCTCTCTGCTGGACATAATGCATTCCTCTAGGATTTTACCTAGAGTGACGTATACAGGCCACATTTAGTTAAAATGGGTTACATACAGCGCCCTCCATAATTATTGGGACAGTAAAGCATATTTTCTTCTTTTGACTCTATACTTCAAAAGTTTGGATTTGAAATAAGACAATGACTATGAGGTTGGCAGCTTTAATATTTGGGTATTTTCACCCATATTAATTTCAGTTGAACCATTTAGAAATTACATCACTTTTTGTACACAGTCCTCACATTTTAAGGAAGCAAATGTATTGGGACAAATTCACTTATGTGTGTATTAAAGTAGTAAAAACATAAGTAGTTGGTCCCATGCAATGACTACATCAAGCTTGTGACTCTACAAATGAATCTTGAATTACGATCAGTGAGAATGTTACAGATGCTGTAAATATCATACCCCTAAGACATGCTAACCTCTCAAATTGTTTCTTTCTTATTCACAACTCATTCAGGAATATTCGAAATCATGGAAGAAGTGTTAAAAAACTGTCACGTCCTGACCATAGAAAGATGTTATTTTCTATGGTAGAGTAGGTCAGGGTGTGACAGCGGGGGGTTTCTAGTTTAGATTTTCTATGTTGTTATTTTCTAGTTTTTGTATTTCTATGTTGGGTTTTATTTGGGATGATCTCCAATTAGAGGCAGCTGGTCATCGTTGTCTCTAATTGGAGATCATACTTAAGTAGGTGTTTTCCCACCTCTTTTTGTGGGAGATTGGTTTTGAGTTAGAGTATGTTTCAACTCTGCGTCACGGTTTGTTGTTTTTGTTCATTCAGTTTATTGTGTATGAATTGTATAGTTTCACAGTGAAAATAAAATGAGGAACGACACACACGCTGCACTTTGGTCTGCTCCTTCCTACGACAATGGTACGGCTGTCGTAGAGAGGGGACCAAAGCGCAGCGTGGTAAGTGTTCATTATCTTTATTTAACACTAGAACAAAGAAAACAAACCGAATAGCCAAACAGTTCCGTCAGGTAACGAAAGACAAAACAGAAAATAACTACCCACAAAACACAGGTGGGAAAAGGCTGCCTTAGTATGATTCCTAATCAGAGACAACGATAGACAGCTGCCTCTGATTAGGAACCATACTCGGCCCACCACAAAGAAATACAAAACATGGAATGCCCACCCCACACCCTGACCTAACAAAATAGAGAAATAAACATTCTCTCTCAGGTCAGGGTGTGACAGACAACCGTGACAGAAACACATCATATTATTATTTACAACAAGAGACTCCAAAATAACATTACATTATTTACCATTCATATCTATTACGCACAAAATAATCTGAAACACCACCAAAACAAACTGCAAATGCATCCAAAAAGTTTGTAGAGTCACAAGCTTGATGTAGTCATTGAGTGCTAGGAATATGGAACTAAATAATAACCTTTTGACTACTTAATTTGAAATAATATTTAAAACCTGTCAATTTTTATCCTTATTTTTTTTCTCCCAAAAAGGTATTACTTGTCAAACAAAATTTCTCTGAGCAATTGCATTAGTATGAAAAAATATAATTTCATTTTTTGTATTATTTATTTTATATAGTCATTAAGTCTCATCTTTATCAATAATGTCAATAACTTAGGGCCCCACTGTACCTACTACTGCTAAATGAGGTCCATATTTATGAACATACAATATATATTTATTGGTTTCTTGTTTTGATTATTTGTGTAGAGACATTCTACTGCACTGTTGGAGCAAGTAACACAAGCATTTTGCTGCACCTGCCATAACACCTGCAGATCTGTATACGTGACCAATAAACTTTGATTTGATTTTTATTTAAAAAATATACTTTGTTGTTGTTCTGTCAAATTCCAGAGGGTTCTGTTAGCCCTACAATCACACACTTTATTGTCCATTTACTTGGAAATTCATTTTGAGACGTCTGCATACAAAAACACAATATATTACAAGCCGTACGGAAAACTGGAACCTTAGTTTACATATTCACATATTCTTCAAAACACGCAGGGCTCATAATGACACATATATCACTCTACCAAGCTGTTTAAATGTTGGGCCAATAAGAGAAAAGCAGCTGGTTCAAATCCCGGAGCCGACTAGGTGAAAAATATGTCGATGTGCCCTTGAGCAAGGCACTTATCCAGAGCGACTTACAAGAACAATTAAGGTTAAGAGCTTCTGCTAAATGACAGACAAAAAAAATACGTCTTTCACCTCTGAATGATTCTTAGAGAGCATATTACATCAGCAAAAGTCAACCTGTGCTCTGTGACTGATGTCACTGGGACTATATTGTCTCTACTGTGTAACTCTTTAATGATGTTAGTTTGACTTGGTTAAGTTTCTGACACCAGAGGGTCCTGTTATCACCTGTATGCAAGGCTTTGGAACAATGAGGTCCAAAACTCTAAGGAATACTACCAATTAAAGGTGTTGAAGACACACAAATGCTTTACTCCAGGGCCCTAATAAGGCCCCAATACAGCATAAACATTCAAAGTGAACCTGAGTACAGCTCTATTGTCATTAGTCTGAGTACAACTTCCATTAGGCCTCAGTCACAGGTGGGATCTGAACCGTGGTATCCTGAGTGGAAAACCAACATCTTAACCAATAGTCCAAGAGGAAAGTCCCTCTTTGACTGAAGGCGACACTGATTTAGAAGTACCAGGCAGGGCTACCTCATCATGAGAGCATGAATCTGACTCACCTCTGCTACACATTTTAGTCATTTAGCAGATAGGGGGGGGGGGGGGGGGCATTAATCAAGATACTCATGAAGAGGTAGGTTTTCAGACTAAACCTCCCCCTAACCTCACTGATGTCTCAATCCTACACCCTTTCTATAGCGTTTTTGACAAGTAACAAGACATTTTCACAAGTACAGAACTGAAATTAAATGTTTTAAACATGGCCTCTCTGAGTTGGCACATCCTGATTTCATGGGGCATGATCCAGAATCAACACATATATAATATGATCCAGGGTCGATACAGACATATCTTACATGCCAAAAGATGCTGGTCTGACCCCTGACCTGGCAGCAGTGATGTAGTGAGAGCAGTGGCAGTGAGAGCAGTAGTAGTGAGAGTAGTGGTAGTGAGAGTAGTGGTAGTGAGAGTAGTGGTAGTGAGAGTAGTGGTAGTGAGAGTGGTGGTAGTGAGAGTGGTGGTTGTCAGAGTAGTGGTAGTGAGAGTAGTAGTAGTAGTGAGAGTGGTGGTTGTGAGAGTAGTGGTAGTGAGAGTAGTAGTAGTGAGAGTAGTGGTAGTGAGAGTAGTGGTAGTGAGAGTAGTGGTATCAAATCAAATCAAATTTATTTATATAGCCCTTCGTACATCAGCTGATATCTCAAAGTGCTGTACAGAAACCCAGCCTAAAACCCCAAACAGCAAGCAATGCACGTGAAAGAAGCACGGTGGCTAGGAAAAACTCCCTAGGAAAAACTCCCTAGAAAGGCCAAAAACCTAGGAAGAAACCTAGAGAGGAACCAGGCTATGAGGGGTGGCCAGTCCTCTTCTGGCTGTGCCGGGTGGATATTATAACAGAACATGGTCAAGATGTTAAAACGTTCATAAATGACCAGCATGGTCAAATAATAATAATCATAGTAGTTGTCGAGGGCGCAACAAGCACGTCCGGTGAACAGGTCAGGGTTCCATAGCCGCAGGCAGAACAGTTGAAACTGGAGCAGCAGCACGGCCAGGTGGACTGGGAACAGCAAGGAGTCATCATGCCAGGTAGTCCCGAGGCATGGTCCTAGGACTCAGGTCCTCCGAGAGAAAGAAAGAAAGAGAGAACGAGAGAATTAGAGAATTAGAGAGAGCATATTTAAATTCACACAGGACACCGGATAAGACAAGAGAATACTACAGATGTAACAGACTGACCCTAGCCCCCCGACACAAACTACTGCAGCATAAATACTGGAGGCTGAGACAGGAGGGATCAGAAGACACTGTGGCCCCATCCAATGATACCCCCGGACAGGGCCAAACAGGCAGGATATAACCCCACCCACTTTGCCAAAGCACAGCCCCCACACCACTAGAGGGATGTCTCCAACCAGCAACTTACCGTCCTAAGACAAGGCCGAGTATAGCCCACAAAGATCTCCGCCACGGCACAACCCAAGGGGGGGGGGCGCCAACCCAGACAGGAAGACCACGTCAGTGACTCAACCCACTCAAGTGACGCACCCCTCCCATGGACGGCATGGAAGAACACCAGTAAGCCAGTGACTCAGCTCCTGTAATAGGGTTAGAGGCAGAGAATCCCAGTGGAGAGAGGGGAACCGGCAAGGCAGAGACAGCAAGGGCGGTTCGTTGCTCCAGCCTTTCCGTTCACCTTCACACTCCTGGGCCAGACTATACTTAATCATAGGACCTACTGAAGAGATAAGTCTTCAGTAAAGACTTAAAGGTTGAGACTGAGTCTGCGTCTCTCACATGGGTAGGCAGACCATTCCATAAAAATGGAGCTCTATAGGAGAAAGCCCTACCTCCAGCCGTTTGCTTAGAAATTCTAGGGACAATTAGGAGGCCTGCGTCTTGTGACCGTAGCGTACGTGTAGGTATGTACGGCAGGACCAAATCGGAAAGATAGGTAGGAGCAAGCCCATGTAATGCTTTGTAGGTTAGCAGTAAAACCTTGAAATCAGCCCTTGCCTTAACAGGAAGCCAGTGTAGGGAGGCTAGCACTGGAGTAATATGATCAAATTTTTTGGTTCTAGTCAGGATTCTAGCAGCCGTATTTAGCACTAACTGAAGTTTGTTTAGTGCTTTATCCGGGTAGCCGGAAAGTAGAGCATTGCAGTAGTCCAGCCTAGAAGTAACAAAAGCATGGATTAATTTTTCAGCGTCATTTTTGGACAGAAAGTTTCTGATTTTTGCAATGTTACGTAGATGGAAAAAAGCTGTCCTTGAAACAGTCTTGATATGTTCTTCAAAAGAGAGATCAGGGTCCAGAGTAATGCCGAGGTCCTTCACAGTTTTATTTGAGATGACTGTACAACCATCCAGATTAATTGTCAGATTCAACAGAAGATCTTTGTTTCTTGGGATCTAGAACAAGCATCTCTGTTTTGTCCGAGTTTAAAAGTAGAAAGTTTGCAGCCATCCACTTCCTTATGTCTGAAACACAGGCTTCTAGCGAGGGCAATTTTGGGGCTTCACCATGTTTCATTGAAATGTACAGCTGTGTGTCGTCCGCATAGCAGTGAAATTTAACATTATGTTTTCGAATGACATCCCCAAGAGGTAAAATATATAGTGAAAACAATAGTGGTCCTAAAACGGAACCTTGAGGAACACCGAAATTTACAATTGATTTGTCAGAGGACAAACCATTCACAGAGACAAACTGATATCTTTCCAACAGATAAGATCTAAACCAGGCCAGAACTTGTCCATGTAGAGCAATTTGGGTTTCCAATCTCTCCAAAAGAATGTGGTGATCGATGGTATCAAAAGCGGCACTAAGATATAGGAGCACGAGGACAGATGCAGAGCCTCGGTTTGACATCATCATCAGGTCATTTACCACCTTCACAAGTGCAGTCTCAGTGCTATGATGGGGTCTAAAACCAGACTGAAGTGTTTCGTATACATTGTTTGTCTTCAGGAAGGCAGTGAGTTGCTGTGCAACAGCTTTTTCAAAACATTTTGAGAGGAATGGAAGATTCGATATAGGCCGATAGTTTTTTATAATTTCTGGGTCAAGATTCGGCTTTTTCAAGAGAGGCTTTATTACTGCCACTTTTAGTGAGCTTGGTACACATCCGGTGGATAGAGTGCCGTTTATTATGTTCAACATAGGAGGGCCAAGCACAGGAAGCAGCTCTTTCAGTAGTTTAGTTGGAATAGGGTCCAGTATGCAGCTTGAGGGTTTGGAGGCCATGATTATTTTCATCATTATGTCAAGAGATATAGTACTAAAACACTTTAGTATCTCCCTTGATCCTAGGTCCTGGCAGAGTTGTGCAGACTCAGGACAATGGAGCTTTGGAGGAATACCCAGATTTAAAGAGGAGTCCACAATTTGCTTTCTAATGATCATGATCTTTTCCTCAAAGAAGTTCATAAATGTATTACTGCTGAAGTGAAAGCCATCCTCCATTTGCGAATGCTGCTTTTTAGTTAGCTTTGCGACAGTATCAAAAAGACATTTCGGATTGTTCTTATTTTCCTCAATTAAGTTGAAAAAAATAGGATGATCGAGCAGCAGTGAGGGCTCTTCGATACTGCGCGGTACTGTCTTTCCAAGCTAGTCGGAAGACTTCCAGTTTGGTGTGGCGCCATTTCCGTTCCAATTTTCTGGAAGCTTGCTTCAGAGCTTGTGTATTTTCTGTATACCAGGGAGCTAGTTTCTTATGACAGATGTTTTTAATTTTTAGGGGTGCAACTGCATCTAGGGTATTGCGCAAGGTTAAATTGAGTTCCTCGGTTAGGTGGTTAACTGATTTTTGTCCTCTGACGTCCTTGGGTAGGCAGAGGGAGTCTGGAAGGGCATCAAGGAATCTTTGGGTTGTCTGATAATTTATAGCACGACTTTTAATGCTCCTTGGTTGGGGTCTGAGCAGATTATTTGTTGCAATTGCAAACCAAATAAAATGGTGGTCCGATAATCCAGGATTATGAGGAAAAACATTAAGATCCACAACATTTATTCCACGGGACAAAACTAGGTCCAGAGTATGACTGTGGCAGTGAGTAGGTCCAGAGACATGTTGGACAAAACCCACTGAGTCGATGATGGCTCCGAAAGCCTTTTGGAGTGGGTCTGTGGACTTTTCCATGTGAATGTTAAAGTCACCAAAAATTAGAATATTATCTGCTATGACTACAAGATCCGATAGGAATTCAGGGAACTCAGTGAGGAACACTGCATATGGCTAGCAGGCCTGTAAACAGTAGCTATAAAAAGTGAGTGAGTAGGCTGCATAGATTTCATGACTTGAAGCTCAAAAGACGAAAACGTCATTGTTTTTTTTGTAAATTGAAATTTGCTATCGTAAATGTTAGCAACACCTCCGCCTTTGCCGGATGCACAGGGGGTATGGTCACTAATGTAACCAGGCGGTGGCCTCATTTAACACAGTAAATTCATCAGGCTTAAGCCATGTTTCAGTCAGGCCAATCACATCAAGATTATGATCAGTGATTAGTTCATTGACTATAACTGCCTTGGAAGTGAGGGATCTAACATTAAGTAACCCAATTTTGAGATGTGAAGTATCACAATCTCTTTCAATAATGGCAGGAATGGAGGAGGTATGTTAGTGTTCATAACCAGTATGTTGAGTTTGAAGTGTCTGCTGCGGTCTCCTGCTCTGTTGTGTTTCCATCGTTCAGCCAGGTGATAGCATGAAGAGGGATGTCACAGGTTAGAGACATAGGGTTGTTCACCACCACACTCACATGTTCTGGACCTGGTTCTGACCACAGATAATGGGGGAGACCGGAGGGACAAAACACACATAATGTATATTCACACACACACAGACACACACAGGTTGTTGTTTACGTACCATATACTCTTTGGCTGCGTTACTGACGGCTGTGTAGATGGCTGTGTTAACTACTTTAGAGCATGTACGTGAGTTTTGCAGCAAGGTGTCAAATCGATTTCAGCCCGGGGTGGCCTTGTGGCTCTTCATCACTGACCTTGGGTTGTGGCTAATTGTGTGGAGTTTCCTAGATATCAGCAGTTATGCACTTAAAGGGAATTTACACTCCAAAACTGTTTAGTTTTTACTATTCCACTGTTGATACAGTCCCAAAATGTTTTGCATGTCTGATGTCAACTTTTCAAGAATTGGACTTTCAAGAATCAGTGTCACCGGCCACATCATCATACAGTATGACGATGCCTTTTGCATCATACGATATTTTGCATCATCATGATGATGTGGCCGACGACACTTTGATTCTGGTTTTTGAGTGACATTTCCCTTTAAAGCTGGAATCCGTATCGGTGAAACTGCCATGTCCATTTGCGATATTACACGTTGGATTGTCACAACCTGATCTGTTTCACCTGTCATTGTGCTTGTCTCCAACGCCCTACAGGTGTCGCCCATCTTCCCATTAACCCTTGTTTATTTATACCTGTATTCTCTGTTTGTCTGTTGACAGTTTGTCTTGTTTTTTCAGGTCTTAGCAGCGTTCTTTCCCGCCTTCCTGTTTCTCTAGTTCTTTTTCCTAGATTTTCCTGAACTTTGTTAGACACTAAATTGCCAAAAGTATGTGGACAGCTGCTCATTGAACATCTCATTCCAAAATCATGGGCATTAATATGGAGTTGGTCATCCCTTTTCCTCTATAATAGCCCTCACCCTTCTGGGAAGGCTTTCCACTAGATTTACATTTTAGTCATTTAGCAGACGCTCTTATCCAGAGCGACTTACAGTATAGATGTTGGAACATTGCTGCTGGGACTTGCTTCCATTCAGCCAGAAGAGCGTAAGTGAAGTTCGTCATTGATGTTGTGCGATTAGGCCTGGCTCGAAGTCGGCATTCTAAAGGTGTTCGATGGGGTCGAGGTCAGGGCTCTGTGCAGGCCAGTCAGGTTCTTCATCACACATGTTGACAAACAATTTCTGAATGGACCTCAGGTTGTGCACTGAGGCATTTTCATGCTGGAACAGGAAAGGCTTTCCCCAAACTGTTGCCGCAAAGTCTAGAATGTCATTGTATGCTTTAAATTTAAGATTTCCCTTTACCATAACTATGGGGTCTAGCTCAAACAATGAAAAAAAGTCCCCAGAACATTATTCCTCCTTCACTAAACTTTACAGCTGGCACTATGCATTAGTGCAGGTAGCATTCTCATGGCATTCGCCAAATCCAGATTTGTGAAACGTGATTCATCACTCCAGAGAACGCGTTTTTCACTGCTTCAGAGTCTAATGGTGACGTGCTTTACACCACCGGAGCCGACAGTTGGCATTGCGCATGGGGATTTTAGGCTTGTGTTTGGATGAACGGCAATGAATACCCATTTCATGAAGATCCTGACGAACAGTTCTTGTGCTGACGTTGCTTCCAGAGGCAGTTGGGAACTCGGTAGTGAGTGTTGCAACCGAGGACAGAGGATTCCCGCCTTCCCGTTCTGTGAGCTTGTGTGGCCTACCACTTCGTGGCTGAGACATTGTTGCTCCTAGATGTTTCCATTAAACAATAACAGCACTGACAGTTGAACGGGGCAGCTCTAGCAGGAGAGAAATTTTACGAACTGACTTGCTGGAAAAGTGGCATCCTATGACGGTGACACATTGAAAGTCACTGAGTTCTTCAGTAAGCCCATTCTACTGCCAATGTTTGTCTATGGAGATTACATGTCTATGTGCTCGGTTTTATACAACTGTCAGCAACGGGTGTTTCTGAAATAGCCAGATCCACTCATTTGAAGTGGTGTCCCCATACTTTTGTATATATAGTGTATCTTTGATCAACAGATGTATATTTATATTCCCAATCATGTGAAATCCATAGGTTAAGGCCTAATTATTTAATTTCAATTGATTGATATCTTGTGTTAATACTTTTGTTCAGTATAGAATAAGTCAAGTTATCCCTCTGTCACAGATTGTAAATTATACTGCCTTCCTCTGACCACTGCAATTCCTGTACTGAAAGTAATCCCTGTCCCCTGTTTCACTCTGCATGAAAACGTTTTTAAAAAATTGCACTTTACTCCTGCGCTTTGGATATGAGATCAAATGCTTAATATGAGGTGAAATTATAGAACGTCACCTTTTATTTGAGGGTATTTTCATAAATACAGTGCATTCGAAAAGTTTTCAGACCCCTGGACATTTTCCACATTTTGTTACGTTACAGCCTTATTCTAAAATGTATTGATCATCTCCATCTCTCACTTCAAGCAGCTCCACACTCCAACCAACCTGCTCATCTTCTCACTGGCTGTGTCAGATGTCCTGGTGGGACTGATTGTGATACCAGTAGTGATCGTAGCAATATTGGAATCATGCTGGGGTTTTTGGGAATATTTCTGAGTTTCATACCTACATCTCTTTTTTATGTACTTATTTATCTCTGGGTAATTTGGTCTTGATATCTATTGACCGCTATGTTGCTGTGTGTGATCCCTTATTGTACCACTCTAGAATAACAACAAGAAGAATGATGTGTTGTTTATCCGTTACCTGGTGCTGTTGTATTATACCGTGCTGCTATTATGAAAACATCTTTGAAAGTACAGGTACCAAGTAGGTGTTTGAAAGAATGTTTTACTGTTGAAATAACATGGAGTAATATAATTGACCTTGTATTTACAATGGTAGTCCCTTGCTCTTATTATATTAACTAATTTTGAGGATGTCAAAAGTCATTGTATTTATTGTCTAACATTACCATCTAGTGGCACACGTGGGACACAACGCCTTCAACAAGTGCAGTGAAGTTGAAATGTACAATGCTATAAGATAACATGCAGGTCTAACTAGATTGTCTATTGTGTAAGTAATTGATGATAAAATGTAAGAATATGCAATTACGGGTAACACTATAATGTTCAGTAATAAACCATTTGTAATGCATTTACAGTTTGCTCACCATTTATTATTAATTCCACATGTGTTAAATGTTAGTCATCTAGGGATTCTCACATATATAAATAACTACAATATGAATGAATTATTCAACACAACAGCGCAGGAGACCACAGCAGACACTTCAACCTCAACATACTGGGTATGGACCCTACAACTACTCTCACTACCACTACATCACTGCTGCCAGGTCAGGGGTCACGCAAGAGCAGCTCTCTCAGATGCTGTTTACTCTGAATGAGTATAGAAATTGGGTATCACACTAAATAATTTATAATGGATTAGTAAATAATTTATTCATAATTAATATATCATTACCCCGCATTTCTTTTAGCAAGCTAACTTATTTACACATTTATAAACAACTTTTATAGTATGTAATAATGATTAGTAAGATAATTAATAAGATTTTTTTTAAATATCTTAATAAACCATAGTAAATAACTCCATGTCAGGTTCAGATTTGTTCTCACTGTCCATTTCAGAGTCGTTCTCCCTGGCAGATCTAGCATCGTTCTCCCTGTCAAGTTCAGAGTCATTTTCCCTGTCAGATTCAGAGTCGTTCTCACTGTCTCCAGCTCTAATCGGCCCTCACTCACTCTACTGCTCCGCCAGGCTATAGGTTCTCTGCCCCACTTGGTTTGCAGCATCTGCCCTCAGTTGGTCGGCAGCCCCCAGCCTCAGTCGGCAAGCAGTCAGCTCCCTCTGCTCCTGTGCAGTTAGACAGTTCACAGCCCTCAGCCTGCAACCAGTCACCTATACTAGCACTAGGCTATATGTTCCCTGCTTGGCTAGGTTTGCAGCTTCCCATTATAACTGGCTTGCAGTCCTCGGATTTAGTAGTGGGTTCCAAGTCTCCAGCTCTGCTTGGCCCTCAGCTCCCTGATCTGGGGGAACCACCTTGCCCTGACCCTTGGGACCTGCTGTCTCTAGTTCTGGGGGGCCTCCCATCTCCTGCCTTGGATGAGCCTCAGCC
The DNA here is from genome assembly GCF_901001165.1 of Salmo trutta. Taxonomy (NCBI): domain Eukaryota; kingdom Metazoa; phylum Chordata; class Actinopteri; order Salmoniformes; family Salmonidae; genus Salmo; species Salmo trutta. Next base: position 37,995 of record NW_021822898.1, on the reverse strand, counting down.
CATCCCACGTGGGATACCACCTGACCTCGTCTCTGGGGACCAGCTGCCCCCTGCCTCCAGATCCCTAATAATCCTCTCCCATGGCTCCCCACATGATCCACCATGCGATTTAGCGCTGTCAGCAGTGGTGAAAGATTCACCACCCTCAGCCGCAGCCAGTGAGCTGTCAACAACAGTTGTGGCCGACATGCCACATTTCTCTGCCACAGTAGGTGATCCACCTGCTTCACCTGTGGCCAGCCTCCGGCGTTGCACTCAGCTTCTAAGGATAGGACCCGGTTGCCCTGCACCAGCTGAGTTAGAGGGCCATCCCCCACCTGCGTGGCGTTCCATGGGGAGGCCCCAGGACTGTCTCCGCGTATCGCTGTACCTCCCTCGTGGGGAGGGACCTACGCCATGCCTTTTCTGCAGGGTAGGATTTGGCATGCTAAGAATAAGCTTCCCCTTGAGGCCTGTGGCTTTTCAAAGACTTTAAATAATGTGTCCCCCAATAGAGACTTTGCCATTTAGGTTCGAGGCCTTTTGGTGGATGTTAATATTTCCATAAGAAATATTGGGGCGGCTGTAAAAAAAAAAAGGCTGTCCTGCTCCTCTCTACCTAACTTCCCCTCACAGTCCCTTCAGTTTTCCTTAAATTAGTTTGGCTGCTCAGCCTACCTAAGTTATCCCTCACCAATTATAGCCCTTCCATTCCCAACCAATAACAATGTGCATCGCATCTGAAACACTGCACCCGCCCACTCAGTTCATTTAGTTATCATCATCATCCGAAGGGAGAAGACGTACATTTCAGAGGACTTTTTACTGTCAACAGTAACACGAATATCTGAATTTTGAGCGTGCATTGTCCAGATGCGCAGTTCAAAGTTATCTAGGATGTAAGGAATGGCACTATTATTTAAAAATACATTTAACATTTCTACCTGAAAATAACTCTACATTTCAATCACATATCACTTCGCTGACCATCAACACTGGGGCCCCACAAAGGTCCGTGCTCAACCCACTCCTATACTCCATGTTTACCCATGACTGCGTGGCCATGCACGCCTCCAACTCAGTCATCAAGTTTGCAGACGACACAACAGTAGTGGGCTTGATTAATAACAACAACGAGACAGTCTACAGGGAGGGAGGTGAGGGTACTCGGAGTGTGGTATCAGGAAAACAGCCTCTCACTCAACATCAACAAAACAAAGGAGATGATTGTGGACTTCAGGAAACAGCAGAGGGAGCACCCCCCTATCCAAATCAAAGGGACAGTAGTGGAGAAGGTGGAAAGTTTTAATTTCCTTGATGTACTGTAACGGTTTTGACTTGAGGTTATAATTTATAGGGGTGCCAGGTAGGTTGTGCCTACCAAAGAAAATATTAGTTTCTCCTTTTAGTTTGATAGGGAATGAGTCCCATCTGGTCCGTCAAGTCTACACCAATACAAAGGACTCATGTAAATGTCAGGATGGAAATACACTTTTCATAAACCCTTAAAACAATGGAAATAACTTCAAAACAACTGTATTCTTTTGCGTGGTTGTATTAACAACATAAATGATCACACACACAACAATAATGAGCTTTAAACAGCTCTAGTTCCTCCAGAAATGTCCTGTACCTCGGGCCTAAAAAGAGTCCAGCCCGGTAAACAAGTTCAGGGAACTCAAGTGACCTTAGTCACGCAATGTTTGTCCGTTCATAAACCCAGTGTCAATCATACAATGAAAAGAACAAATATTTTACCACACATTTCAATAAATCCTCAACTACAACTAACTACATAAATCATCACAGTATGCATCACACCCAAAACAAATGAAATACCGTATACAAAAAGGTTGTAGTCAGTCGGTCAGTCAGAGAAGCCAATCCGCCGACAGATCTCCAGCGGAGAAAGGCCACGAAAACCAACGGAGGTGTAGTCCACGGATGCAAAGAGTGGATCCGATCCTGGGTAGATTTTCTATTAGGCTACACAAAGCACACTTTTACAGCAACACAACAAACGGAAGAGAGAAGCTTCAGAACTGAGGGTCGAACACATCCTCATTCATGTTTCCATCACAACTCCACTTTTGCGCAGCTGATGCTGGCTATTTAATTGGGAATTAAAGGGGAAGCGCTCTATTGGAAGAAGCACTAATTAATTGGGAATTAAAGGAAAAGCGCTCTATTGGAAGGAGACGCACTGAGACGGTTCAGGAAAATTCAGGGCCGTCACAGTACACATCACAGACAAACTGAAATGGTCCACCCACATAGACAGTGTGGTGAAGAAGGCACAACAGTGCTCCTTCAACCTCAGGGGGCTGAAGAAATTTGGCTTGTCACCCAAAACCATGACAAACTTTTACAGATGCTCAGTCGAGAGCATCCTGTTGGGATGTATCACAGCCTGGTACGGCAACTACACCGCCCTTAACCGCAATCTCTCTTGAGATGGTGGTGCGGTCTGCACAACGCATCACCGGGGGCAAACTACCTGCCCTCCATGACACCATGTGCTTGACATCATGGGAAAATCAAAAGAAATCAGCCAAGACCTCAGAAACAAAATTGTAGACCTCCACAAGTCTGGTTCATCCTTGGGAGCAATTTCCAAATGCCTGAAGGTACCATGTTCATCTGTACAAACTATAGTACGCAAGCATAAACACCATGGGACCACGCAGCCGTCATACAGCTCAGGAAGGAGACGCATTTTGTTCTCCTTCCTGCAAAAAGTGCAAATTCATCTCAGAACAAGAGCAAAAGTCCTTGTGAAGATGCTGGATGAAACAGGTACACAAGTACTGTATCTATATCCACAGACATAACCTGAAAGGCCAATAAGCAGGGAAGAAGCCACTGCTCCAAAACAGCCATAAAAAAGACAGACTACGGTTTGCAACTGCACATGGGGAAAAAGATAATACTTTTTGGAGAAATGTCCTCTGGTCTGATGAAACTAAAATAGAACTGTTTGGCCATAATGACCATTGTTATGTTTGGAGGAAAAAGGGGAGGCTTGCAAGCCGAAGAACACCATCCCAACCGTGAATCACGGGGGTGGCAGCATCATGTTGTGGGGGTGCTTTGCTGCAGGAGGGACTGGAGCACTTCACAAAATAGATGGCTTCATGAGGAAGGAAAATTATGTGGAAATATTGAAGCAACATCTCAAGACATCAGTCAGGAAGTTAAAGCTTGGTCGCAAAATGGTCTTCCAAATGGATAGTGACCCCAAGCATACTTTCAAAGTTGTGGCAAAATGACTTGAAGGCAATGCTACCAAATACAAATTGAGTGTATGTAAACTTCTGACCCACTTGGAATGTGATGAAAGAAATAAAATCTTAAATAAATCATTCTCTCTACTATTATTCTGACATTTCACATTCTTAAAATAAAGTGGTAATCCTAACTGACCTAAAACAGGGAATTTTTACTCTGATTAAAAGTCAGGAATTGTGAAAAACTGAGTTTAAATGTATTTGGCTAAGGTGTATGTAAACTTCCGACTTCAACTGTATGAACACAATAAAGCGCTGTTCTACCTTCTTAACAGCAGAACCTAGTTTTGTCGCACCTGGACTACTTTTCAGTCGTGTGGTCAGGTGCCACAAAAAAGGACTTATGACATTTTGCAATTGGTTCAGAACATGGCAGCATGGTCAGCCCTTGGATGTACACCGAGAGCTAATATTAATAATGATATGCATGTCAATCTCTCCTGGCTCCAAGTGGAGGAGAGATTGACTTCATCACTACAGTACTTGTATTTATGAGAGGTATTGACATGTTGAATGCACCGAGCTGTCCGTTTGAACTACTGGCACACAGCTCTAACACCCATACATACCCCACAAGACCTGCCACAAGAGGTCTCTTCACAGCCCCCAAGTCCAGAACAGACTATGGGAGGTGATCCAGCTGCTCTCCCGACTGACGTCCCTCTAGGCCCCCCACCAGTCAGAGGCACAGGAGCGTCGGGATCACTTCTGTTCCCCAGAGCATCTCAGCTCCCAAGTATATGAAATCCAGAGTGCACAGTCCACAACACCAAGGTCTGCACCCTCCTCAGCCAGCTTCTTGACTAGCCAGAGTTAAGGAGACTCCCGCTCCAGTTGTGGAACCACAGCCAGCCTCTGTCAAGGGCCTGTTCTGGTTGCCATTGCAGAGTCGTCTTTTCCTCCCTGTGTGGCTGACACTCGGGTGCCTGAGGTTCGACTGTCTGCTACCCTGGTAACTTCAGCCACAAAGACTCCACCTGCTCTCCCTCAGGAGCCCCTCACTGCTCCTGGCCCAGAGTCCAAGCCCGCACTGAAGTTGTCACCTTGAATGGAGCCACAGCCTGCAGCTAAAGCAGAGGTCAAGTACAGGGATCTCTCCAGTCACAGCCTGGTGGGACCTGCCAGTCCCAGGCCTGGAGTCTGGCTGGCCCCACCTGCTAGGACTGTGATAGTTCCAGCGTCTGAGGGTTCTGCTACCTCCGCACCTCGCCTCAAGGGACTTGCCAGACATCACTTAGGGTGACCCACCACAAGTCACCCCTGATGTCTCCCCTGACCTAGTTGTCCAGTTCCTTTCCTTCCCAGTAGGGCAAGAGTTACCGCCACACCTGGTAGGGTTAGAGTTACAGTTTCGGGCCTTCCTGGCTGGTGTACAGTGACCAGGCTTTGAGTGTCCTGCCCCTCATGTAGGTCCAGTGTATCCTGCATCCATGGTAGGTTTAGTTCCCTCCCTTCCGGGTAGGTTTACAGTTCCCTTCCTTCCCTGTAGGGTCAGAGTTCCCTTCCTGCCATGATAGGGTTAGGGTTAGGGTGTTGTTTGGTGGAGCAAACAAAGAGACATACACGCACGCAGGAAGGCAGGAGAGAGAAGCTATGAACAGCAGACTAAGACGTGATTGTGGGCTTTGTTCCAAGCGGAATATCGTGCGGATAGACCGACATTTCAAGTCTGTCCATGCACTTAAGCCTGCTACTATAGAATGGAAGCGTGCTATGCAATCTAGCCGGCGTTCAACTGAGAGACAGCAGCCCGAATCATGGCAGTGTATGCAGCCTAACAACGGTGTTGCACCGCGGCTGGAGCCCTGGGAGAACCCTGGGTATTTGCAGTGTGTTGAAAGTGAGTTGTCCGTGGAGCAGCAGCTGGTAGACGAGGGTGAGCAGTCCGCAGTGGTGGATCAGCAGCTGTGGGACGAGAGTGAGCAGGCGGCGGCGACTGCGCCGGTGCAGTCAACCTGTCAGATCGGTGGTGAACCATGCTCGGAACCGAGGGAGCAAGGCTGCGTCATGGTGACTTCCACGGAGAGCGAGAGTGATGAAGGCGGCGGTGTGTCGTCCAGAATTGAAGGTTGGAGGAATGTAATTTTGACTGAATATGGACTTAGTCATATTTCTGACATTTTTTGAAAAGCTATATAATTCCCTCTTGCTGTACCTCATTGAGTTGAGGCCGCAGGATGGTGCTCTTGGGGTAGGTATGTAGGTCTGTATACCCTTTATAAGTATTTAAAACCGTTTTAAAAATTTCACACCTGGTAACCCAAAAATAAAACGTAGTGCCTTTTTCGATTAATTTCTGAAAATTTCAAATAATGATTAAAAATAGGCCCTCAGTTGGACTTTGTCTCTGTAGCGAAATGAAAAGTGGGCACTCTGTCACTTTTTCGATTAATTTCTGAAAATTTCAAATAATGATTAAAAATACTTCCCGGGGGGCTAGAGGTCCCACATTTTGGCTCATACCCTCTCCCGTGATGGGCAACAATTAGCCCCGAGTTAGAACATTTCGCATCCATAGGAACCTATTTTTTCGGTAAACGGAACTTTTTTTCTTAAACTTAAAACTCGAATTTCTATTATAAATTGTTATGGAAAAACGGTTTAAATTAGATGGAAATGTTCGTCTACGTGTGCACTTTCGTGCAAAAAACCCCCCATCCTGATTGGAGATGTACTTTTCGATTTATTCAAGTTTAAAGTGTCTTTCCGTGACATTGGAAAAGCCTTGAAACTGTGTGAGTGACAGTAATTTTTACACACTCATGTCCGTGTGAGGCAGACAGGTACCGGACCGGCGCGATTTCAGAAACCTGTTTTTTGACAACTGGAGAACCACATACCGTCGGCGACCTATAGGTGGTTGCTACTCAGGCCGAATAGGGAGTGCTTTATGGACATTTTTGAGGGTTGCTTGCCCCTCAGAACCATGGTTCCTTTGGTCCATATCCCCTCAGCGCCTGATTGGTCGTTGCTACTCAGGCCGAATAGGGAGTGCTTTATGGACATTTTTGAGGGTTGCTTGCCCCTCAGAACCATGGTTCCTTTGGTCCGTATCCCTTCGGCGCCCGATTGGTGGTTACTTAACCAAATGCCATTCAAGGGTAGTACACTAATCTCTGAATCCGTATCAGAGTGCCTCTTTTCAGGCATATTGACAAGTGTGTATAGCCCTGGAAGCCTATGAAAGTACCAGGGCATGGCTGTCTGGCTTTGGCATTATGCCCTAAGGATTTGGGTTAGGGGTTAGGGTTAGGGGTTAGGTTAGGGTTAGGTTTTGAATATAATTGTGTTTCATATCAGCTAGCTTGTTTTACGGTGCGCAGGCCTATCTCCTGTTCATCCCTCCTTCTGATGATGTTATTATATTTAGGTGTAGTACTTAAAATTGCCTGTAGATGTCCTCCTAAGATCATAAATAGACTAAAATGAGTTCTAAAATGCCTTTTTCTGGGTGACAGTACAGGAGCCGATGTGGTGAGAGATTCATTCAACCAGTGTTGTTAAATATGAACATAAAAGCAATATTGTGCATTTAGTTGGTTTTATTGTTTATTTTGTTAAAAGAATGGAAAAACCTAAAAAAAGGAAGATACCAAACTAAAACCGATCAAAACATAAATATATAGAGTATAAATAAAACCATGTTCTTCTGCATCCATTTTCCTGTCTGTTAAAACCCATTTTCTAAAACCTCTCGTTCAGGCCATTTGGCGTTATTGTCTGTAGGTGCTGGATCCACTCCCGTTCTGCCCTCTTTCGCTGCCCACAGGTCCAGCCTATATGTGACTGTAACCCTGATATGGTGAGGTGAGTGATGGCGTGATCCTGGAAGTGGGTTATTAGTGTCGTTTGTAAGTGTGCCCTTTTGATGTTATACAGGTGTTGTTTGAGTCTGGTTTCTATAGTATGTTTGGTTTCTCCAATGTATTGTTTATTGCAGAGTGTGCATGTAATGATATAAATGGCGTTATGTGTGTTCAGTGAATAAGATTCTTGTACTGGTGCTGATGTATGGCTGTGTATGTTTGTAATGAACTTTATCTGTTGAAAATGGGAATTGTGAGATTTGGGGTCTTGTGGTGGCTTACTACTGAATCTAGCTGTGGTGAGAAGGTCCTTTACATTTTTGTTCTTTCTGAATGCTGAAATTATTCTGTATGGTTTAAGTGGTATGTAAGTGTGCTGAACTGTAGAGAAGTTGTGTTTGATTGATTGATGTAGGGATCTGATTCTATGTGAAAATGTAGTTACTAGGGGGATGATAATTGTCTGTTGATTGGGTATTGATGACAAAGGAGAAGAGACAGAGGAAGTGTTGCGGTTTAGTGATTGGTGCAGATCACTCCCCAGAGGGGAGTCAGGATTAGGGTGAGGGAGGGAGATAGGGGTTAAGTTAGGATGAGAACCCTGGTTAGGGTAATGGTGAACATTAAGGTTAGGCGTGGGGTTTGGGGAGAGGTTAAGGTTAGGCGTGGGGTTTGGGGAGAGGTTAAGGTTAGGCGTGGGATTTGAGGAGAGGTTAAGGTTAGGCGTGGGGTTTGGGGAGAGGTTAAGGTTAGGCGTGGGGTTTGGGGAGAGGTTAAGGTTAGGCGTGGAGTTTGGGGAGAGGTTAAGGTTAGGCGTGGGGTTTAGAAAGATGTTAAGGTTAGGCGTGGGGTTTGGGGAGAGGTTAAGGTTAGGCGTGGGGTTTGGGGAGAGGTTAAGGTTAGGCGTGGGGTTTAGAAAGATG
>NW_021822898.1:0-12500 GCF_901001165.1 Salmo trutta | reverse complement strand
GTAGTATTTCATTATCTGGTCTATTCCTGTCCGGGTGTGCATGGAAAAGGTTTCTAACCGTCTGTACTCCTGTTGCTGTATTTATGTTAGTGTATAAGCTATCAATATCTATAGTGAATATATATGTTTGGGAGGGAACAACTATGGGTTTGATCTTCTCGAGAAAGTGATAAGTGTCTCTGAGGTAGCTGGGGTGTCTGGTGGAGAGAGGGTTGATATGATGGTCAATGTATTGAGCTATGTTGTATGATTCACTACTACAGTCTGATACGATTGGCCTACCGGGAGGAACTTCATAGGGAATTGTCCAGGTTTCTGGCTCTTTATGAATCTTGCAAAGCAGATAAAACAGTCTGGGTCGTGGAGTGTCTGGTCCAAATAGAAAATCTCTTTGTTTTTTCGTGATGTGCCGTTTATCATAAAGTGTTTGTATGATTCTGCGCAATTTAGTCTGAGTCTGTGGTTGTAGGCTGTTTCCTATTGGTACATAGTACTTGGTATTGGATAACTGTCTATTTGCCTCGTATATGTATTGGTGTTTATCTAGGATCACTGTTTTCGATCCCTTATCTGCCGGTTTCAATATGATGTGAGGGTTGTTTATAAGTTCTTTTATGGCTTGTCTCTCTGTGCGGGTGATGTTGTCCTGTCTATCTGCCTGGGTGTGATAGTTGTGAAGGGTGTCTTGGTCGGTTCTAATTAGGTTCTTTACCCTCCTATCTATCTGGGACAGTCTAGGTTCCCAGGTTGAGGGAAGGGTGAATGGTAAATGGTTGTCATTGGTCTGGTAGTCAAAGTAGTCTAGAAGTTTAAGTCGTCTGTGATATTTATGTGTGTCCCTATGAAGTTCTTCCCAGTCAAATTTACTTGGGCGGGGAATGAAAGACAACCCCCTCTCCAAGAGTTGGGTCTGTGCTGCTGTGGGTTGAAATGACTTGGACAAATTCATGATATTTGATAAGGAGGGGCCAACTACCCCCTCCGTTGGGTAATCTAACAAAGCGACTGGGGAAGAAAGGGAGGGGGAGAGTACAGGGGGTTGGGATGAAAAGAAGAGTGTGGTGTGGCTAGGTGGGTCCAAATTGTGGGTAGAGCCTATTCTAAATTTAGCTGCTCACACCAATTCTTAAAAATGAGGTCTGCTGTGGTTGTTGTCCAGTGTATCCGGTCTGATGTTGTGTGAAATTCATCATGGGGTATCTCCAAGAGAAATGGGCCATGTGTGGTGATGTAACCATTAATGACTTTGAGGTTTCGTTTTTGATCTGGTGAAAGGAGGTGTGAGTGATTAATAATGGGGATGTAAATGATTGCATTAGGGAAAGTGAGTCTTGCTTCCTTGTGCATTGATGCAATCTGTTTGATTGAGGTTTTGTAGGGGTCATTATCCATGTTGTTTATGCCCACCGAGAGAACCACTACGCTGGTGTCTACGTGAATTTCTGTTTTCTCCAGGACCCTTGTGAAATGATAAAAAGTTGCTCCGGGGTAACTGTCCACTTGTATGTTTGGGTTGTGAAATGGAGGGATTCTATTAACATTCGAGTCTCCCAAGACTAGTATCGGTTTGTATCCTTTAAAATTCCAATCCGCCACCTTGCCTTTTGGTCTGGCTTTATGGTATGATGGTTTCTGGAGGGTTGCTGGGGTTGGGGGTTGATGCTGGGGTTGTGGCTGAGGCTGGGGTTGAAATTCAAACTGGGGTGGGTATGTTGAGGCGCCAGTTATACAGGGGTCTCGGACTGGCAGTGACATGATGTCTTTTTGGAGGGGCTCAGATTGGTTGTTTTTGGGTTGTTGCTCATTGCTTTGTCCTTTAATCATCATTTGCCCCTGAACTGCCCAGTCCTAGTCTCACCCCCTGATCTGGCGCCTCCTGTTGGTGAAAGCGATAGTGGTGAAATCCTTTCCCAGGTTTTGACTGAGACATTACTATGTTTATACACCTTGGTGGTAGGGGTGTTAACTAGGGGATTGGGTAGTGTTGCTATAGCACTGAGGGTTTCTGGCTGGCTGCAGGCCCTATGGTGGAACTCAACTGGGGCCTGGATTAAATTAGAGGTGTTAGTGGTTGTCAATTCCAGGTTGGTGTCTATGGTGGGCGATGGGGGACCAATGATGCTTGGGATACTGTGCTCCTGGGTGGTCCATGGGTTGTTTACTCTCTGTGGGTCATGAGGGGAAGTGGAGGTAGGGGTTCTTATAATCTCCTTTCCTTTTGCCTTGGGAGAAAGGGGGGGAGTGGGTGCCATGTTGTTCTTAGAATGAGGTGGGGAGTTGTTTAGGGCAATATTGCTGACATCTATCTGTGTCTGCGAAGGTGCAACTGGGGAAGAGGGTGTTGAGGTACGGATCCCTATCTCAGTGGAAGATTGTGTCTGGGGAAGAGGAGGATGCTGATTATTTAGCTTCTGGTTTACAGAGCACTGTGCTGGGGCAGGGCGTAGCCCCAGTGGGGATGATCGTTTTTGAGAGGCCTGAGGCTTACCTGGAGGAGAGAGCTTGGGTAAAGGAGGGAAGTCCTCCAACGTTGGTGAGAAAGGAACTGGTGCTGAGGTGGTGGGCAGAGAATTCAACTGTGGTGGGGCCTGTATTTGAGCTGAGGCTGTATGCCAGGGGTTCTGTTGTTGTTCCAGTGGCCCGGGAGCCAATGTGGTTATTGGCTGGGGGGAGGCTGAGGGGAAGGGGAGCTCTGTAGTGGGGTAAGAAAGGGTAGTCCTAGGGAGTTGTCTGTAGTGAGTTTCTAAGGAACTATTCAAAATTGTTTCCACTGTAGTGATGGTAGTGTGTGTCAGTTTATGTGTGTATCTCTTATGAGCCCAGCCCACAGCTATGTGCAATGCCAGAGTGTTGAATGTATTGGGTGGTTGTGTGAGTGATTCGATAATTGTCTGGTAGTGTATTTGTAATATGTTCATGTTATTGTTCATCCATTGCTGTGTGTTCTGTAGTACTTGAGCTGCAGTGTAATCTGTGGGTGAGGATGGCTTGATAAAATTGGTGAGTCTGTTCACCTGTCTCATCATGCCACTAGGGAACCTACGGTCTGAGATGGCTTTATCAATGATTTCTTTATGATGGATGGCCTGTATCAACTTGAAGTACAGTTTTGATGTTTGCCTGGTTGCCTCATCAGGGGGTTGGTTAAGGCGTGGCTGTCTGCTGAGAAGGGGGTGTGGGACTCTATTAGTGGGGGGTTGTAAGACTCTGTTATTAAGGGGTTGTTGGGCTCTACTACTGCGTTGCTGCGTTGCTATACTCATAAGGGACTGCATGGTTTCCTGTTGGGGTGGGTATCATTCACTAGTAGGGGCAGGACAGCGTGCAGCCACCGGCCGGGTGTGTGTTTTAATTGCAAGATGTGAATTTCTGGGCAGCACGAGACGATGTGCTGCTCAGTGTGGGTTCTTACCGCCTTGTTGTTGAGGCTGGGGTTTGAAGTAGAGGTCGAGTCTGGGTGTTGGAGATGGAGGGTAAGGCCGTCGATGTTGTAGCCAAACCCTTAACGTCTTTTTGTAACTCCTTGAGTAGATGTTGTCCAGTTCGCCTTGTTGTTGAGGCTGGAGTCGAGAGGTTGAGTCTGGATGCTGAGTCTGGGTCTTTGTATAACTCCTGGGGTCGATGTTGTTCGATGCTGTGGACTCAGATGTGCAGTTTAAAAAGTTCTGGGTTGCAGTTCAGTTACAGCTTCTCCAGCTGGAGTGTTTTTCTCCCAGTTACCTCTAAAACCCTCCACATCTTCAATTAAAACGTAACTTTTATTATTTTATAGTTAAAAAAAACCAACCAACTCAAATACTGTTATCAAACCCGTATCCAATGTGATGCCCGCTGTGTTGTCCCGTTCAAAATTCCTGACGTTTCGCAGTATTCCTGCTTCTTCAGAGGGAATTTTTTTCTAGTGGAATACCCCCCAGTGCTTAAAAAGGGTCAGTTGGAGAGGGGAAAGCCTTCCCACTGCTCCAAGCATTCGAATACCTGTATCTAGATTCTCATTGGTCGAATCTATTGTCACTCACCATGCTGTGTTGTGAGTCCCTGTCCTATAGGCTATTTCTTAATTGTCTCTGTTCTATTGGCCCATTTTGAATTTGAATCTAAATCTATGAGACTCAATCTATGAGACTGCTAATTGGTGAAAACTGAGAGAAGAGAATCTGGGGGAGTTCCTAGTGAGGAGCGGAAAAGGGGAGGAAAAACTGGGTTTAGGGTCTTCTAAAGCGATTTTGATATAATATGAATATATACCTGTCTGTATTTTTCTAATGTGAGAAGTTTAACCTTTTTATCAAAGAGGAATAAGTGGACCCATAACCATGTCTGTTAATCATTCCTGTCCCTTGTGGCTCAGTTGGCAGACCACAGCTCCCTCAGCCCTGTGGTTGTGGGTTCAATCCCCCCTGGGTGCCTGCACGAACGTGCAAGTTCTTCCTAACCACCGCGTCCACCCAGTGACTATAATGCTAAATGTTAAGCCTATCTTTCCTTATTGTAGCCCTATTCTCAATATTCCTTGCTGTTCTCTCTTTCCCTGTTTTGTCCTTATTCTTGCCCTACCCTCTATACTTTCTACCATTTCTTTCAATTTATATTTCCGTCACTCTGTGTATTTTATTACTTTAGCTGTTTGGCATCTGTGAGGTTCCCTGTGGCACAATGAGACCAAATCAAAGAACAAAACAAAAGTGACTGACAAAGGAACTGGGGTTTGTGATTTGTCTCCCCTATTGTGGTGATGTTTTGGCTCCTTGGGTGTGGTTCTGTTGTGGAAAGAGTTGTTAGTCACAGTGGAAATAGTATTCTTCTCTCGGTGGGCACAAACCTTGGCCCCCAGTGGGCAGCGAAAATCCAATGTGAAAACCCTTTGACACTGGTGGAGGGGTGCCACAACAATGGCACAGGCTAGGGTTAGGTTTTGAATTGAAGTAGGGTTAAAAAGAGACTGATTTGTCTTGTGGTGCGCAGGCCTATTGCTGTGTACCCCTCCAATCTGAATAAATTCTACTGTTAAAATCCACTAGATTGACTCCTAAAAACCTATTCAAAACGTAAGTAGGTTAATATTGTTTCTAAAAATGATAGTCTGAGTGGTCATCTAGGACCATGAAGGAACTAAGCTGTTAAAATATACTAGATTGACTCCTAAAAACCTTTTCAAAACGTAAGTAGGTTAATATTGCTTCTAAAAATGATAGTCTGAGTGGTTATCTAGGACCATGAAGGGGCTAAGATGTTAAAATATACAAGGGATCAGGGGATAGATGCTTTATTAGTACATATGCACAGTTATAAGCCCATTTATCTATAAAAGTGCTATCAGGTCAAGTGCTGAGTTGTAAAAACAAATTCAAATACATACAAACAAAAGGAATAAAACTATTATAAATAAGCATGCACCTGTTGAATATAAGAAAAACCACACAAACTTTATTTATTGTGTTTTTTGTTTTATGGTGCATCCTTCTTCCCGCTCCTTGAGAACCCTGTAAACAAGTGCTGTCCCTTTCCATGGATCCTATCTGATCTGTTAAAACCGCTCATTCAGACCGCTGGGTGTAATTGTTTGTAGGTCTCTTATCCACCTACGTTCCACTGCCTTTCGCCGCCCACTGGTCCACCCAGAACACGACTGTAATCCTGATATATTGAGGTAGGTGACGGGGTGCTCCTGGAAATGAGTGACTAGTTCTGTGTGTAGATGGGCACGTTTGATATTGTATAGATGTTGTTTAAGTCTATTTTCTATTGTATACTGAGTTTCCCCAATGTAGTGTTTTTTGCAAAATGTGCACGTGATTATATATATGACATTTGGAGTGTAGAGTGAAATGGAGTCTAAAACTGGAGTGGAGGTCTTGCTGTATGAGTTTGAAATGAATTTTCTTTGTCTGAAGTGGGCCGTGTAGGGTTTGGGTGGTTGTGGGGGCTTGGTACTGTATTTAGCTTGGATGAGGATGTCTTGGAGACTCTTGTTCCTTCTAAATGCTGAGATTATTCTATACGGCTGGAGGGGGGTGTGTGCCTGTTGGGTGATGGAAAAATGGTGTTTGAACGCCTGATATAACGGTCTGATCCTATGTGAGAATGTAGTAACTAGGGGGATGAGAATTGTCTGCTGCTTGGAAGGGGAACAAGAGGAGGAAAGAGGATTGTGGTTCCGGAGGGGGTCAATGTCCAAGTTTGTTGTTCTAGGAAGGTTACGGTTAGGGGTAGGGTTATGGTTAGGGTTAGGATTAGGGTTAGGGTTAGTGATGGGGTTAGGGGTGGGGTTAAGGTTAGGGTTAGGGTTAGGGTTGAGGTCAGGGGAATGGGGGGATTTGGAACTGTCTCCGGAACCTCTATCATGAGGGTTGAGGTCAGAAAGAGTGATAGACAGACTTGTGTTGTGTGAGTGTGTAGGCTGAATGGGAGAGAGGGCCCCCAAGGTGCTGTTTTTAATTGTTCTGAGGTATCGTTTGGAGTAACCTCTCTGTCTAAGTGCATGAAATAGTGTTTGGATTGCTTTTTCCAGATCCTGTTTGCAGGAGGATATCCTATAAAACCGTATAATTTGTGATTTAACGATGCCTCTGAATGTATGTTTGGGGTGGTAACTGTGTTTGTGGAGTAGTGCATGTGTATCTGTTGGTTTGAAATAAACTTTAGTGCGTATTGTTTTTTGAGACTGATTTATGTGATTAAAGAAGACTGTAGTATCCAAGAAGTGTACTTCACATGGATCTATTATGTATTTAACCTTAATGGACGGGTGATGACTGTTGAGGATGCTAATGAATTCAGTGAATAGTTGGATATCATGAGGCCAGGCTCCTATAATGTCGTCTAGAAATCTGTAGTAGAATGTAGGTTGATGTGGGCACCTTGCCAATGCCTCTCTCTCCCATTCAGCCATGTAGATGTTTGCATATGCCGGGGCAAATTTCTTACCCATAGCTGTTCCCTCCACCTGTAAATAGTGCCTATCATTGAATATAAAGTCATTGTGTGTGAGGCTGATTTCTAATAATTGTAGTATTTCATTATCTGGTCTATTCCTGTCCGGGTGTGCATGGAAAAGGTTTCTAACCGTCTGTACTCCTGTTGCTGTATTTATGTTAGTGTATAAGCTATCAATATCTATAGTGAATATATATGTTTGGGAGGGAACAACTATGGGTTTGATCTTCTCGAGAAAGTGATAAGTGTCTCTGAGGTAGCTGGGGTGTCTGGTGGAGAGAGGGTTGATATGATGGTCAATGTATTGAGCTATGTTGTATGATTCACTACTACAGTCTGATACGATTGGCCTACCGGGAGGAACTTCATAGGGAATTGTCCAGGTTTCTGGCTCTTTATGAATCTTGCAAAGCAGATAAAACAGTCTGGGTCGTGGAGTGTCTGGTCCAAATAGAAAATCTCTTTGTTTTTTCGTGATGTGCCGTTTATCATAAAGTGTTTGTATGATTCTGCGCAATTTAGTCTGAGTCTGTGGTTGTAGGCTGTTTCCTATTGGTACATAGTACTTGGTATTGGATAACTGTCTATTTGCCTCGTATATGTATTGGTGTTTATCTAGGATCACTGTTTTCGATCCCTTATCTGCCGGTTTCAATATGATGTGAGGGTTGTTTATAAGTTCTTTTATGGCTTGTCTCTCTGTGCGGGTGATGTTGTCCTGTCTATCTGCCTGGGTGTGATAGTTGTGAAGGGTGTCTTGGTCGGTTCTAATTAGGTTCTTTACCCTCCTATCTATCTGGGACAGTCTAGGTTCCCAGGTTGAGGGAAGGGTGAATGGTAAATGGTTGTCATTGGTCTGGTAGTCAAAGTAGTCTAGAAGTTTAAGTCGTCTGTGATATTTATGTGTGTCCCTATGAAGTTCTTCCCAGTCAAATTTACTTGGGCGGGGAATGAAAGACAACCCCCTCTCCAAGAGTTGGGTCTGTGCTGCTGTGGGTTGAAATGACTTGGACAAATTCATGATATTTGATAAGGAGGGGCCAACTACCCCCTCCGTTGGGTAATCTAACAAAGCGACTGGGGAAGAAAGGGAGGGGGAGAGTACAGGGGGTTGGGATGAAAAGAAGAGTGTGGTGTGGCTAGGTGGGTCCAAATTGTGGGTAGAGCCTATTCTAAATTTAGCTGCTCACACCAATTCTTAAAAATGAGGTCTGCTGTGGTTGTTGTCCAGTGTATCCGGTCTGATGTTGTGTGAAATTCATCATGGGGTATCTCCAAGAGAAATGGGCCATGTGTGGTGATGTAACCATTAATGACTTTGAGGTTTCGTTTTTGATCTGGTGAAAGGAGGTGTGAGTGATTAATAATGGGGATGTAAATGATTGCATTAGGGAAAGTGAGTCTTGCTTCCTTGTGCATTGATGCAATCTGTTTGATTGAGGTTTTGTAGGGGTCATTATCCATGTTGTTTATGCCCACCGAGAGAACCACTACGCTGGTGTCTACGTGAATTTCTGTTTTCTCCAGGACCCTTGTGAAATGATAAAAAGTTGCTCCGGGGTAACTGTCCACTTGTATGTTTGGGTTGTGAAATGGAGGGATTCTATTAACATTCGAGTCTCCCAAGACTAGTATCGGTTTGTATCCTTTAAAATTCCAATCCGCCACCTTGCCTTTTGGTCTGGCTTTATGGTATGATGGTTTCTGGAGGGTTGCTGGGGTTGGGGGTTGATGCTGGGGTTGTGGCTGAGGCTGGGGTTGAAATTCAAACTGGGGTGGGTATGTTGAGGCGCCAGTTATACAGGGGTCTCGGACTGGCAGTGACATGATGTCTTTTTGGAGGGGCTCAGATTGGTTGTTTTTGGGTTGTTGCTCATTGCTTTGTCCTTTAATCATCATTTGCCCCTGGAACTGCCCAGT
This sequence comes from Salmo trutta, assembly GCF_901001165.1. NCBI lineage: Eukaryota > Metazoa > Chordata > Actinopteri > Salmoniformes > Salmonidae > Salmo > Salmo trutta. The sequence goes on along the minus strand of NW_021822898.1, from coordinate 3,644 downwards.
CCTAGTCTCACCCCCTGATCTGGCGCCTCCTGTTGGTGAAAGCGATAGTGGTGAAATCCTTTCCCAGGTTTTGACTGAGACATTACTATGTTTATACACCTTGGTGGTAGGGGTGTTAACTAGGGGATTGGGTAGTGTTGCTATAGCACTGAGGGTTTCTGGCTGGCTGCAGGCCCTATGGTGGAACTCAACTGGGGCCTGGATTAAATTAGAGGTGTTAGTGGTTGTCAATTCCAGGTTGGTGTCTATGGTGGGCGATGGGGGACCAATGATGCTTGGGATACTGTGCTCCTGGGTGGTCCATGGGTTGTTTACTCTCTGTGGGTCATGAGGGGAAGTGGAGGTAGGGGTTCTTATAATCTCCTTTCCTTTTGCCTTGGGAGAAAGGGGGGGAGTGGGTGCCATGTTGTTCTTAGAATGAGGTGGGGAGTTGTTTAGGGCAATATTGCTGACATCTATCTGTGTCTGCGAAGGTGCAACTGGGGAAGAGGGTGTTGAGGTACGGATCCCTATCTCAGTGGAAGATTGTGTCTGGGGAAGAGGAGGATGCTGATTATTTAGCTTCTGGTTTACAGAGCACTGTGCTGGGGCAGGGCGTAGCCCCAGTGGGGATGATCGTTTTTGAGAGGCCTGAGGCTTACCTGGAGGAGAGAGCTTGGGTAAAGGAGGGAAGTCCTCCAACGTTGGTGAGAAAGGAACTGGTGCTGAGGTGGTGGGCAGAGAATTCAACTGTGGTGGGGCCTGTATTTGAGCTGAGGCTGTATGCCAGGGGTTCTGTTGTTGTTCCAGTGGCCCGGGAGCCAATGTGGTTATTGGCTGGGGGGAGGCTGAGGGGAAGGGGAGCTCTGTAGTGGGGTAAGAAAGGGTAGTCCTAGGGAGTTGTCTGTAGTGAGTTTCTAAGGAACTATTCAAAATTGTTTCCACTGTAGTGATGGTAGTGTGTGTCAGTTTATGTGTGTATCTCTTATGAGCCCAGCCCACAGCTATGTGCAATGCCAGAGTGTTGAATGTATTGGGTGGTTGTGTGAGTGATTCGATAATTGTCTGGTAGTGTATTTGTAATATGTTCATGTTATTGTTCATCCATTGCTGTGTGTTCTGTAGTACTTGAGCTGCAGTGTAATCTGTGGGTGAGGATGGCTTGATAAAATTGGTGAGTCTGTTCACCTGTCTCATCATGCCACTAGGGAACCTACGGTCTGAGATGGCTTTATCAATGATTTCTTTATGATGGATGGCCTGTATCAACTTGAAGTACAGTTTTGATGTTTGCCTGGTTGCCTCATCAGGGGGTTGGTTAAGGCGTGGCTGTCTGCTGAGAAGGGGGTGTGGGACTCTATTAGTGGGGGGTTGTAAGACTCTGTTATTAAGGGGTTGTTGGGCTCTACTACTGCGTTGCTGCGTTGCTATACTCATAAGGGACTGCATGGTTTCCTGTTGGGGTGGGTATCATTCACTAGTAGGGGCAGGACAGCGTGCAGCCACCGGCCGGGTGTGTGTTTTAATTGCAAGATGTGAATTTCTGGGCAGCACGAGACGATGTGCTGCTCAGTGTGGGTTCTTACCGCCTTGTTGTTGAGGCTGGGGTTTGAAGTAGAGGTCGAGTCTGGGTGTTGGAGATGGAGGGTAAGGCCGTCGATGTTGTAGCCAAACCCTTAACGTCTTTTTGTAACTCCTTGAGTAGATGTTGTCCAGTTCGCCTTGTTGTTGAGGCTGGAGTCGAGAGGTTGAGTCTGGATGCTGAGTCTGGGTCTTTGTATAACTCCTGGGGTCGATGTTGTTCGATGCTGTGGACTCAGATGTGCAGTTTAAAAAGTTCTGGGTTGCAGTTCAGTTACAGCTTCTCCAGCTGGAGTGTTTTTCTCCCAGTTACCTCTAAAACCCTCCACATCTTCAATTAAAACGTAACTTTTATTATTTTATAGTTAAAAAAAACCAACCAACTCAAATACTGTTATCAAACCCGTATCCAATGTGATGCCCGCTGTGTTGTCCCGTTCAAAATTCCTGACGTTTCGCAGTATTCCTGCTTCTTCAGAGGGAATTTTTTTCTAGTGGAATACCCCCCAGTGCTTAAAAAGGGTCAGTTGGAGAGGGGAAAGCCTTCCCACTGCTCCAAGCATTCGAATACCTGTATCTAGATTCTCATTGGTCGAATCTATTGTCACTCACCATGCTGTGTTGTGAGTCCCTGTCCTATAGGCTATTTCTTAATTGTCTCTGTTCTATTGGCCCATTTTGAATTTGAATCTAAATCTATGAGACTCAATCTATGAGACTGCTAATTGGTGAAAACTGAGAGAAGAGAATCTGGGGGAGTTCCTAGTGAGGAGCGGAAAAGGGGAGGAAAAACTGGGTTTAGGGTCTTCTAAAGCGATTTTGATATAATATGAATATATACCTGTCTGTATTTTTCTAATGTGAGAAGTTTAACCTTTTTATCAAAGAGGAATAAGTGGACCCATAACCATGTCTGTTAATCATTCCTGTCCCTTGTGGCTCAGTTGGCAGACCACAGCTCCCTCAGCCCTGTGGTTGTGGGTTCAATCCCCCCTGGGTGCCTGCACGAACGTGCAAGTTCTTCCTAACCACTGCGTCCACCCAGTGACTATAATGCTAAATGTTAAGCCTATCTTTCCTTATTGTAGCCCTATTCTCGATATTCCTTGCTGTTCTCTCTTTCCCTGTTTTGTCCTTATTCTTGCCCTACCCTCTATACTTTCTACCATTTCTTTCAATTTATATTTCCGTCACTCTGTGTATTTATTACTTTAGCTGTTTGGCATCTGTGAGGTTCCCTGTGGCACAATGAGACCAAATCAAAGAACAAAACAAAAGTGACTGACAAAGGAACTGGGGTTTGTGATTTGTCTCCCCTATTGTGGTGATGTTTTGGCTCCTTGGGTGTGGTTCTGTTGTGGAAAGAGTTGTTAGTCACAGTGGAAATAGTATTCTTCTCTCGGTGGGCACAAACCTTGGCCCCCAGTGGGCAGCGAAAATCCAATGTGAAAACCCTTTGACACTGGTGGAGGGGTGCCACAACAATGGCACAGGCTAGGGTTAGGTTTTGAATTGAAGTAGGGTTAAAAAGAGACTGATTTGTCTTGTGGTGCGCAGGCCTATTGCTGTGTACCCCTCCAATCTGAATAAATTCTACTGTTAAAATCCACTAGATTGACTCCTAAAAACCTATTCAAAACGTAAGTAGGTTAATATTGTTTCTAAAAATGATAGTCTGAGTGGTCATCTAGGACCATGAAGGAACTAAGCTGTTAAATATACTAGATTGACTCCTAAAAACCTTTTCAAAACGTAAGTAGGTTAATATTGCTTCTAAAAATGATAGTCTGAGTGGTTATCTAGGACCATGAAGGGGCTAAGATGTTAAAATATACAAGGGATCAGGGGATAGATGCTTTATAGTACATATGCACAGTTATAAGCCCATTTATCTATAAAAGTGCTATCAGGTCAAGTGCTGAGTTGTAAAAACAAATTCAAATACATACAAACAAAGGAATAAACTATTATAAATAAGCATGCACCTGTTGAATATAAGAAAAACCACACAAACTTTATTTATTGTGTTTTTTGTTTTATGGTGCATCCTTCTTCCCGCTCCTTGAGAACCCTGTAAACAAGTG
>NW_021822897.1:46377-91304 GCF_901001165.1 Salmo trutta | reverse complement strand
GCTTGTATTGTATTATAACAGGCAGGAATCAACAGCTTGTATTGTATTATGACAGGCAAGAATCAACAGCTTGTTTGTATCATGAATTATAACAGGCAGGAATCAACAGCTTGTATTGTATTATGTATTATAACAGGCAGGAATCAACAGCTTGTATTGTATTATGACAGGCAGGAATCAACAGCTTGTATTGTATTATGACAGGCAGGAATCAACAGCTTGTATTGTATTATGACAGGCAGGAATCAACAGCTTGTAATTGTATTATGACAGGCAGGAATCAACAGCTTGTATTGTATTATAACAGGCAGGAATCAACAGCTTGTATTGTATTATAACAGGCAGGAATCAACAGCTTGTATTGTATTACGACAAGCTGGAATCAACAGCTTGTATTGTATTATGTATTATGACAGGCAGGAATCTACAGCTTGTATTGAATTATAACAGGCAGGAATCAAAAGCTTGTATTGTATAATGACAGGCAGGAATCAACAGCTTGTATTGTATTATGACAGGCAGGAATCAACAGCTTGTATTGTATTATAACAGGCAGGAATCAACAGCTGTATTGTATTATAACAGGCAGGAATCAACAGCTTGTATTGTATCATGTATTATAACAGGCAGGAATCAACAGCTTGTATTGTATTGTATTATAACAGGCAGGAATCAACAGCTTGTATTGTATTGTATTATAACAGGCAGGAATCAACAGCTTGTATTGTATCATGTATTATAACAGGCAGGAATCAACAGCTTGTATTGTATTGTATTATAACAGGCAGGAATCAACAGCTTGTATTGTATTGTATTATAACAGGCAGGAATCAACAGCTTGTATTGTATTATGACAGGCAGGAATAAACAGCTTGTATTGTATTATGACAGGCAGGAATCAACAGCTTGTATTGTGTTATGACAGGCAGGAATCAACAGCTTGTATTGTATTATGACAGGCAGGAATCAACAGCTTGTATTGTATTATGACAGGCAGGAATCAACAGCTTGTATTGTATTATAACAGGCAGGAATCAACAGCTTGTATTGTATTATGACAGGCAGGAATCAACAGCTTGTATTGTATTATAACAGGCAGGAATCAACAGCTTGTATTGTATTATGACAGGCAGGAATCAACAGCTTGTATTGTATTATAACAGGCAGTAATCAACAGCTTGTATTGTATTATGACAGGCAGGAATCAACAGCTTGTATTGTATTATGACAGGCAGGAATCACCAGCTTGTATTGTATTATGACAGGCAGGAATCAACAGCTTGTATTGTGTTATGACAGGCAGGAATCAACAGCTTGTATTGTATTATGACAGGCAGGAATCAACAGCTTGTATTGTATTATAACAGGCAGGAATCAACAGCTTGTATTGTATTATAACAGGCAGGAATCAACAGCTTGTATTGTATTATAACAGGCAGGAATCAACAGCTTGTATTGTCTTATAACAGGCAGGAATCAACAGCTTGTATTGTATTATAACAGGCAAGAATCAACAGCTTGTATTGTATTATGACAGGCAGGAATCAACAGCTTGTATTTTATTATGTATTATAACAGGCAAATAATCAACAGCTTGTATTGTATTATGACAGGCAGCAGTCAACAGCTTGTATTGTATTATGACAGGCAGGAATCAACAGCTTGTATTGTATTATGACCGACAGGAATCATCAGCTTGTATTGTATTATGACAGGCAGGAATCAACAGCTTGTATTGTATCATGTATTATGACAGGCAGGAATCAACAGCTTGTATTGTATTATGACAGGCAGGAATCAACAGCTTGTATTGTATTATGACAGGCAGGAATCAACAGCTTGTATTGTATTATGACAGGCAGGAATCAACAGCTTGTATTGTATAATGACAGGCAGGAATCAACAGCTTGTATTGTGTTATGACAGGCAGGAATCAACAGCTTGTATTGTGTTATGACAGGCAGGAATCAACAGCTTGTATTGTATTATAACAGGCAGGAATCAACAGCTTGTATTGTATTATGACAGGCAAGAATCAACAGCTTGTATTGTATCATGAATTATAACAGGCAGGAATCAACAGCTTGTATTGTATTATGTATTATAACAGGCAGGAATCAACAGCTTGTATTGTATTATGACAGGCAGGAATCAACAGCTTGTATTGTATTATGACAGGCAGGAATCAACAGCTTGTATTGTATTATGACAGGCAGGAATCAACAGCTTGTATTGTATTATAACAGGCAGGAATCAACAGCTTGTATTGTATTATAACAGGCAGGAATCAACAGCTTGTATTGTATTACGACAAGCTGGAATCAACAGCTTGTATTGTCTTATAACAGGCAGGAATCAACAGCTTGTATTGTATTATAACAGGCAAGAATCAACAGCTTGTATTGTATTATGACAGGCAGGAATCAACAGCTTGTATTTTATTATGTATTATAACAGGCAAATAATCAACAGCTTGTATTGTATTATGACAGGCAGCAGTCAACAGCTTGTATTGTATTATGACAGGCAGGAATCAACAGCTTGTATTGTATTATGACCGACAGGAATCATCAGCTTGTATTGTATTATGACAGGCAGGAATCAACAGCTTGTATTGTATCATGTATTATGACAGGCAGGAATCAACAGCTTGTATTGTATTATGACAGGCAGGAATCAACAGCTTGTATTGTATTATGACAGGCAGGAATCAACAGCTTGTATTGTATTATGACAGGCAGGAATCAACAGCTTGTATTGTATAATGACAGGCAGGAATCAACAGCTTGTATTGTGTTATGACAGGCAGGAATCAACAGCTTGTATTGTGTTATGACAGGCAGGAATCAACAGCTTGTATTGTATTATAACAGGCAGGAATCAACAGCTTGTATTGTATTATGACAGGCAAGAATCAACAGCTTGTATTGTATCATGAATTATAACAGGCAGGAATCAACAGCTTGTATTGTATTATGTATTATAACAGGCAGGAATCAACAGCTTGTATTGTATTATGACAGGCAGGAATCAACAGCTTGTATTGTATTATGACAGGCAGGAATCAACAGCTTGTATTGTATTATGACAGGCAGGAATCAACAGCTTGTATTGTATTATGACAGGCAGGAATCAACAGCTTGTATTGTATTATAACAGGCAGGAATCAACAGCTTGTATTGTATTATAACAGGCAGGAATCAACAGCTTGTATTGTATTACGACAAGCTGGAATCAACAGCTTGTATTGTATTATGTATTATGACAGGCAGGAATCTACAGCTTGTATTGAATTATAACAGGCAGGAATCAAAAGCTTGTATTGTATAATGACAGGCAGGAATCAACAGCTTGTATTGTATTATGACAGGCAGGAATCAACAGCTTGTATTGTATTATAACAGGCAGGAATCAACAGCTTGTATTGTATTATAACAGGCAGGAATCAACAGCTTGTATTGTATCATGTATTATAACAGGCAGGAATCAACAGCTTGTATTGTATTGTATTATAACAGGCAGGAATCAACAGCTTGTATTGTATTGTATTATAACAGGCAGGAATCAACAGCTTGTATTGTATCATGTATTATAACAGGCAGGAATCAACAGCTTGTATTGTATTGTATTATAACAGGCAGGAATCAACAGCTTGTATTGTATTGTATTATAACAGGCAGGAATCAACAGCTTGTATTGTATTATGACAGGCAGGAATAAACAGCTTGTATTGTATTATGACAGGCAGGAATCAACAGCTTGTATTGTGTTATGACAGGCAGGAATCAACAGCTTGTATTGTATTATGACAGGCAGGAATCAACAGCTTGTATTGTATTATGACAGGCAGGAATCAACAGCTTGTATTGTATTATAACAGGCAGGAATCAACAGCTTGTATTGTATTATGACAGGCAGGAATCAACAGCTTGTATTGTATTATAACAGGCAGGAATCAACAGCTTGTATTGTATTATGACAGGCAGGAATCAACAGCTTGTATTGTATTATAACAGGCAGTAATCAACAGCTTGTATTGTATTATGACAGGCAGGAATCAACAGCTTGTATTGTATTATGACAGGCAGGAATCACCAGCTTGTATTGTATTATGACAGGCAGGAATCAACAGCTTGTATTGTGTTATGACAGGCAGGAATCAACAGCTTGTATTGTATTATGACAGGCAGGAATCAACAGCTTGTATTGTATTATAACAGGCAGGAATCAACAGCTTGTATTGTATTATAACAGGCAGGAATCAACAGCTTGTATTGTATTATAACAGGCAGGAATCAACAGCTTGTATTGTCTTATAACAGGCAGGAATCAACAGCTTGTATTGTATTATAACAGGCAAGAATCAACAGCTTGTATTGTATTATGACAGGCAGGAATCAACAGCTTGTATTTTATTATGTATTATAACAGGCAAATAATCAACAGCTTGTATTGTATTATGACAGGCAGCAGTCAACAGCTTGTATTGTATTATGACAGGCAGGAATCAACAGCTTGTATTGTATTATGACCGACAGGAATCATCAGCTTGTATTGTATTATGACAGGCAGGAATCAACAGCTTGTATTGTATCATGTATTATGACAGGCAGGAATCAACAGCTTGTATTGTATTATGACAGGCAGGAATCAACAGCTTGTATTGTATTATGACAGGCAGGAATCAACAGCTTGTATTGTATTATGACAGGCTGTAATCAACAGCTTGTATTGTATTATGACAGGCAGGAATCAACAGCTTGTATTGTATTATGGCAGGCAGGAATCAACAGCTTGTATTGTATTATGACAGGCAGGAATCAACAGCTTGTATTGTATCATGTATTATGACAGGCAGGAATCAACAGCTTGTATTGTATTATGACAGGCAGGAATCACCAGCTTGTATTGTATTATAACAAGCAGGAATCAACAGCTTGTATTGTGTTATGACAGGCAGGAATCAACAGCTTGTATTGTATTATGACAGGCAGGAATCAACAGCTTGTATTGTGTTATGACAGGCAGGAGTCAAAAGCTTGTATTGTATTATGACAGGCAGGAATCAACAGCTTGTATTGTATTATGACAGGCAGGAATCAACAGCTTGTATTGTGTTATGACAGGCAGGAATCAACAGCTTGTATTGTATTATGACAGGCAGGAATCAACAGCTTGTATTGTATTATGACACGCAGGAATCAACAGCTTGTATTGTATTATGACAGGCAGGAATCAACAGCTTGTATTGTATTATAACAGGCAAGAATCAACAGCTTGTATTGTATTATGACAGGCAGGAATCAACAGCTTGTATTGTATTATGAAAGGCAGGAATCAACAGCTTGTATTGTATTATGACAGGCAGGAATCAACAGCTTGTATTGTGTTATGACAGGCAGGAATCAACAGCTTGTATTGTATTATGACAGGTAGGAATCAACAGCTTGTATTGTATTATGACAGGCAGGAATCAGCAGCTTGTATTGTATTATGACAGGCAGGAATCAGCAGCTTGTATTGTGTTATGACAGTAAGGAATCAACAGCTTGTATTGTATTATGACAGGCAGGAATCAACAGCTTGTATTGTATAATGACACGCAGGAATCAACAGCTTGTATTGTATTATGACAGGCAGGAATCAACAGCTTGTATTGTATTATAACAGGCAGGAATCAACAGCTTGTATTGTATTATAACAGGCAGGAATCAACAGCTTGTATTGTATCATGTATTATAACAGGCAGGAATCAACAGCTTGTATTGTATTGTATTATAACAGGCAGGAATCAACAGCTTGTATTGTATTATAACAGGCAGGAATCAACAGCTTGTATTGTATTATGACAGGCAGGAATCAACAGCTTGTATTGTATTATGACAGGCAGGAATCAACAGCTTGTATTTTATTATGACAGGCAGGAATCAACAGCTTGTATTGTATTATAACAGGCAGGAATCAACAGCTTGTATTGTATTATGACAGGCAGGAATCAACAGCTTGTATTGTGTTATGACATGCAGGAATCAACAGCTTGTATTGTATTATGACAGGCAGGAATCAACAGCTTGTATTGTATTATGACAGGCAGGAATCAACAGCTTGTATTATGTTATGACAGGCAGGAATCAACAGCTTGTATTGTATTATGACAGACAGGAATCAACAGCTTGTATTGTATTATAACAGGCAGGAATCAACAGCTTGTATTGTATTATGACAGGCAGGAATCAACAGCTTGTATTGTATTATAACAGGCAAGAATCAACAGCTTGTATTGTATTATGACAGGCAGGAATCAACAGCTTGTATTGTATTATAACAGGCAGGAATCAACAGCTTGTATTGTATTATGACAGGCAGGAATCAACAGCTTGTATTGTATTATGACAGGCAGGAATCAACAGCTTGTATTGTATTATGACAGGCAGGAATCAACAGCTTGTATTGTATTATGACAGGCAGGAATCAACAGCTTGTATTGTATTATGACAGGCAGGAATCAACAGCTTGTATTGTATTATGACAGGCAGGAATCAACAGCTTGTATTGTGTTATGACAGGCAGGAATCAACAGCTTGTATTGTATTATGACATGCAGGAATCAACAGCTTGTATTGTATTATGACAGGCAGGAATCAACAGCTTGTATTATGTTATGACAGGCAGGAATCAACAGCTTGTATTGTATTATGACAGGCAGGAATCAACAGCTTGTATTGTATTATGACACGCAGGAATCAACAGCTTGTATTGTATTATGACAGGCAGGAATCAACAGCTTGTATTGTGTTATGACAGGCAGGAATCAACAGCTTGTATTGTATTATGACAGGCAGGAATCAACAGCTTGTATTGTGTTATGACAGGCAGGAATCAACAGCTTGTATTGTATTATGACAGGCAGGAATCAACAGCTTGTATTGTATTATGACAGGCAGGAATCAACAGCTTGTATTGTATTATGACAGGCAGGAATCAACAGCTTGTATTGTATTATGACAGGCAGGAATCAACAGCTTGTATTGTATTATGACAGGCAGGAATCAACAGCTTGTATTGTATTATGACAGGCAAGAATCAACAGCTTGTATTGTATTATGACAGGCAGGAATCAACATATTGTATTGTATTATGACAGGCAGGAATCAACAGCTTGTATTGTATTATGACAGGCAGGAATCAACAGCTTGTATTGTATTATGACAGGCAGGAATCAACAGCTTGTATTGTATTATGACAGGCAGGAATCAACAGCTTGTATTGTATTATGACAGGCAGGAATCAACAGCTTGTATTGTGTTATGACAGGCAGGAATCAACATCTTGTATTGTATTATGACAGGCAGGAATCAACAGCTTGTATTGTATTATGACAGGCAGGAATCAACAGCTTGTATTGTATTATAACAGGCAAGAATCAACAGCTTGTATTGTGTTATGACAGTGTTACGAACCGGCTCAGGGTTCGCAACAAAAGGGAGATAACGTGGAGACAAGGTGTATCAAAAATATATATTTATTAAATAAAGCAACTAAGAAGTTAACAATGGCATGTGTAATCAGTAATCAGTAATGTAAGTGAGTGTGTTGCATACTTGAATGTAATATTGCAGAGTGTTGAAAGGTGCCAAAGCAAATAACCAAAAGAACCACAAAACTCCCCAACCAATATCAACAAGGTGTCTGCGTGGAGAGAGTCTCCTCAATGAATGGGGAAGAGGTCCATTTATCCTGGGAAACACCTGAGCCCAGGTGTTTCCCCTTCATCTGACGACCCTTCCAACTCCGCCCACCGGCCTCCTAATAAAGAAACAAGAACAAGAGAGAATACGGCAGACAGAGTGGGAGGGTCGTCACACCCCCCCCCATAAAACCGGGGACCAACAAGGACCCCGGAACAACGCACCAGCCTCTGCCTCCCAAATTGAAAAGGGGTTACTTGTTCACAGTTCCCTCTGTTACAACCAGCCTCCTCCTCCCTAGACCTCAGCAACCTTTACACAGGAAGCAACTTTTAAGAGGAAAGAAGAAAACGAGACCAGGAGGAAACAGACAGGAACGACAGAACACGACAACACCAAACAACGGTCAGTCACATAAATTTTCAGGAACAGGGCGCACGAGAGAGCGCATCAGCAATCACGTTATCAGTTCCCCGGATATGCCTCACATCTAGATGGAAGGATTGTAAAAATAAACACCATCTCATTATCCTCTGATTAGGACACATCATGGACCTGAAAAAGGTGAGAAGGTTATGGTCGTTGTAGACCACAATAGGTACTACTCCTGACCCAACATACACTTCAAAGTGTTGTAGCGCCCAAATGAGTGCTAGCGCTTCTTTTTCAATGACCGAGTAGTTCAACTGATAACGGTTAAACTTTTTGGAAAGAAACTAACAGGGCTCTTAACCCCAAATTGACACAGGCCTCTGCGTCTCAAATTTACAAGAGGTTACATGTTCACCTTCCACTTGCCCCAGCCAACCTCCTTCTCCCCAGTCCTCAGCAACCTTTATATATAAGGGAAGCAACATTTAAGAGGAAAGGAGAACACAAGACCAGGAGGGAACAGACAGGAAAGTTAGAACATGACAACCCCCAACAATGATCACTCACATAACCTCAGGAACAGGGCACACAAGAGACCACATTAGCTACCAACGCAAACAACATTTCCCAACGATTCATAGTCCTTAAATTGCTCTAGCATAATCAGATCACACAGCCCTTGAAAAGTCATAACCGCAGAGGCGGAACACCAGCGATTAAACTGTGAAGATAATTTTCGCGCAAACTCCACATGAGTGTGCTTATCATCCCTTTTTAAAGTTCTAAATCGTTGGCGGTAAGCCTCAGGAACCAATTCGTAAATCTGTAACACCGCCGTTTTAACCTTATCATAAATGACACTGTCGGCTACACTAAGAGCTGAATATGCTTCCTGAGCTTTACCAGTCAGCACACATTGCAACATCAAAGCGCGATCAGAATCAGGCCAACTCCTAGCGTTAGCAACTCGCTCAAACAACAAAAAGAATGTCTCAGGATCCTTTTCATTAAACTGAGGCAACAACCGTAAATTCCCAACAATGTCAAATGTGTCCGGGGCACGACCAAAAAAGGAACGATTCCTAAGTAATTCTGGGTCACCTTCCCAGAGCAAACTCTCTCCTGAGAGCTTTCCTTCCCTAACCAACTCTAGTCGCTCTTGTTGCAGCTTGATTTTAGCACGCTCGATATCCTGTTTAAATTCCAATTCCTTTTCATATTTTACACGATCTGCACGCTCCTTATCCTGTTTAAATTCCAACTCCTTTTCATATTTTAACTGATCAGCAGCCAATTCCTTTTCATATTTTATACGATCGTACTCTAGCTTCTCACGATCGTGCTCTTGCTGTAACAGAAGCAGCTCTTTCTGCTGTTCAAAAAGAAGATTACTAGGACTAACCGATGGGGCGGTAATTGTGACATATCGGGGAGACGGCGAGTCCTCAGCAGAGGCTGCCCCAGTGGTAACGTCAAGAATACCACTCTCCATCAGATTGGCCTTCACTATTAACCTAATGGAATATTTTAGACGTTTATCACTAATTTCAATTTTGTAGTGTTCAGCAACCTTCAACAGCTGTTCTTTAGTACATAAGTCTAACAGTTCCTCTGATGGAAAGCGAATGAACTCGTCTACATTAGACGCCATAGTCAGAGAGAGAGAGGAACGGGAGAAAAAAAATCTCACTCAACCCCTCTGAGCACACCAGACCACAACAAGAGAAAAACCAATCACACTGATACCACAGAAAAGAGATGAGATATGGAGCTTCCCCAAAACCTACAATAACTCAACCCTAGTCTTCATGCAGATTTGCGGTGGGTAATTATGCACTGTAGCCCGCTGGCGAGGAAGTAACCCCCCAGCACGCTGGTAGATTCCACCAAGCCACAGATGTGCTCCCGAGACAACTGCTCAGTCCACAGACACCACACAAAAATAACAAACATTAACAATGCCCAACATATTCCAAAATGAAACACGTCGCTAAGCCTATCAGGGGAAAAAGACTATAGCTCCAGGTAGTAAGTTTCACTACCCTATCCAAATCTCCCACCGAGGTACACAGCTGATTCTACTCACCTCAGACCAATGTTCCAACAGCGAGTACAACAAGTGTTTCCAGGCTGGGCAGAGGCCTGAAAACTAACCAATGTACTCTCTCCAACGCAGCACACAAACAAAACAACCAAAGACAACCAGTACTGAGCACCAAACTCAAACTAACAAACAAAACACCTCAAGTTAACATACCTCCACGTTTTCTCCCAAACACAAGTTCAAGATCCCGGATGAGCCCCCACTTGTTACGAACCGGCTCAGGGTTCGCAACAAAAGGGAGACAACGTGGAGACAAGGTGTATCAAAAATATATATTTATTAAATAAAGCAACTAAGAAGTTAACAATGGCATGTGTAATCAGTAATCAGTAATGTAAGTGAGTGTGTTGCATACTTGAATGTAATATTGCAGAGTGTTGAAAGGTGCCAAAGCAAATAACCAAAAGAACCACAAAACTCCCCAACCAATATCAACAAGGTGTCTGCGTGGAGAGAGTCTCCTCAATGAATGGGGAAGAGGTCCATTTATCCTGGGAAACACCTGAGCCCAGGTGTTTCCCCTTCATCTGACGACCCTTCCAACTCCGCCCACCGGCCTCCTAATAAAGAAACAAGAACAAGAGAGAATACGGCAGACAGAGTGGGAGGGTCGTCACAACAGGCAGGAATCAACAGCTTGTATTCTATTATAACAGGCAGGAATCAACAGCTTGTATTGTATTATGAAAGGCAGGAATCAACAGCTTGTATTGTATTATGACAGGCAGGAATCAACAGCTTGTATTGTATTATGACAGGCAGGAATCAACAGCTTGTATTGTATCATGTATTATGACAGGCAGGAATCAACAGCTTGAATTGTATCATGTATTATGACAGGCAGGAATCAACAACTTGTATTGTATTATGACAGGCAGGAATCAACAGCTTGTATTGTGTTATAACAGGCAGGAATCAACAGCTTGTATTGTATTATAACAGGCAGGAATCAACAGCTTGTATTGTATTATAACAGGCAGGAATCAACAGCTTGTATTGTATTATGACAGGCAGGAATCAACAGCTTGTATTGTGTTATGACAGGCAGGAATCAACAGCTTGTATTGTATTATGACAGGCAGGAATCAACAGCTTGTATTGTATTATAACAGGCAGGAATCAACAGCTTGTATTGTATTATAACAGGCAGGAATCAACAGCTTGTATTGTATTATAACAGGCAGGAATCAACAGCTTGTATTGTGTTATAACAGGCAGGAATCAACAGCTTGTATTGTATTATAACAGGCAGGAATCAACAGCTTGTATTGTGTTATAACAGGCATTAACCTTGTCCAGACCACGAGTTAAATGGCAGTATTTATGGACAACAGAAAGAGAACACTGTCTATTCTGTTCTATAATAATAAATACTTTTCTAACCAAGCAGTGAGGCCCGAGGCGGTGTGGTATATGGCCAATGGCTAACGGTTGTTGGCAGTACGACACAACGCTGAGTGCCTGGAAACAGTCCTTAGCCGTGGTATATTGGCCAGGTACCTCAAACCCCCCGCGGTGCCTTATTGCCGTTATTAACAGGTTACCAACGTAATTAGAGCAGTAAACAACACGTTATATTGTCTGATATACCACGGCTTTCAGCCAATCAGCAACCAGGAGCCAAACTATCCGATTTCTAAAAAATTAGGTAAGAACATTAGATAAGAACATTAGATAAGTGCATTAGATAAGTACATTAGATAAGTACATTAGGTAAGTAATATCTAAAATAATGGTAACTTTTTGATTGCTAACAGAACCTTTCTCCTCCTCTTATAAGGCAAGAGGGCTAGATTAAAGATTATACCCTCCTCTCTCTCTCCCCCCTTCCCTCCTCCTCCTCCTCTCTCTCCCCTACCCTCCTCCTCTCTCCCCCTACCCTCCTCCTCCTCTCTCTCCCCCCTTCCCTCCTCCTCCTCCCTCCTCCATGATCAGTAGGGTCTCTCAGTATTTTCCTGGTCCCCCCTGAGGGAGGGATAGGCACCAGAGTCTTCTTGTCTTTAGAAAGATCAGGGAGTTAAATCTCTCTGTATCCAGGATTGATCTGCAGTGTAATTCCCTTGTTTATTCTGACGGAGAAGGTGTCAAAGCCCTGTCATGTGAGCAGGTCAGGGAGAATAGACTAAACACTTTGACAGTTCAACTGAATAGAGAGACAGGGACAGAGAGGATAGAGAGGGAGAGAGACAGGGACAGAGGATAGAGAGACAGAGAGGATAGAGAGACAGGGACAGAGGATAGAGAGATAGAGAGACAGAGAGGATAGAGAGACAGAGAGGATAGAGAGACAGAGAGGATAGAGAGACAGAGAGGATAGACACAGAGACAGAGAGGATAGAGAGACAGAGAGGATAGAGAGACAGAGAGGATAGAGAGACAGGAACAGAGAGGATAGAGAGACAGAGAGGATAGAGAGGATAGAGAGACAGAGAGGATAGAGAGACAGGAACAGAGAGGATAGAGAGACAGACAGGATAGAGAGGATAGAGAGACAGAGAGGATAGAGAGACAGGAACAGAGAGGATAGAGAGACAGAGAGGATAGAGAGGATAGAGAGACAGAGAGGATAGAGAGACAGAGAGGATAGAGAGGATAGAGAGACAGATAGGATAGAGAGACAGAGAGGATAGAGAGACAGAGAGGATAGAGAGGGAGAGAGAAAGGGACAGAGGGGATAGAGAGACAGGGACAGAGAGACAGAGAGGACAGAGAGGACAGAGAGACAGAGAGACAGAGAGGATAGAGAGACAGAGAGACAGAGAGGATAGAGAGACAGAGAGACAGAGAGGATAGAGAGACAGAGAGACAGAGAGGACAGAGAGACAGAGAGGACAGAGAGGATAGAGAGACAGAGAGGATAGAGAGGACAGAGAGACAGAGAGGATAGAGGGACAGAGAGGATAGAGTGACAGAGACAGAGAGGATAGAGAGACAGGGACAGAGAGGATAGAGAGACAGGGACATAGAGGATAGAGAGACAGAGAGAGAGAGAGAGAGAGAGACAGAGAGGACAGAGAGGATAGAGAGACGGGGACAGAGAGGATAGAGAGACAGAGAGGATAGAGAGACAAAGAGGATAGAGAGAAAGGGACAGAGAGGATAGAGAGACAGAGAGAGACAGGGACAGAGAGAGACAGGGACAGAGAGGAGAGAGAGACAGAGAGGAGAGAGAGACAGAGAGAAAGGGACAGAGAGGACAGAGAGACAGCGAGGATAGAGCGACAGAGACAGAGAGGATAGAGAGAGAGAGACAGGGACAGAGAGAGACAGGGACAGAGAGGGAGAGAGAGACAGAGAGGAGAGAGAGACAGGGACAGAGAGGATAGAGAGACAGAGAGGATAGAGACAGAGAGACAGGGACAGAGAGGACAGAGAGACAGAGATGATAGAGAGACAGAGAGGAGAGAGAGAGACAGGGACAGAGAGGATAGAGAGACAGAGAGAGACAGGGACAGAGAGAGACAGGGACAGAGAGGGAGAGAGAGACAGAGAGGAGAGAGAGACAGGGACAGAGAGGATAGAGAGACAGAGAGGATAGAGAGACAGAGAGGAGAGAGAGACAGGGACAGAGAGGACAGAGAGACAGGGACAGAGAGAGAGAGAGAGAAGCCTAGAGAGTCTTCAGTAGGAGATTTATCCCCGATGTTTCAGCAACTTAATAAGGGAAGACATTGATACTGAAAGTGACTACACTTCATTCAATCAGTTCACCGTTGGCTCAGTCCAGGTCTACCTGTGTCGGTCAGCGGCGGCTGGTGGGAGGATCTATAGGAGGACGGGCTCACTGTAATGGCTGGAATGGAATCAGTGAAACGATAAAAAACACATCAAACATATAGAAACCACGTGTTTGTCTCCATTCCATTCCAGCCAATAGAATAAGCCGGTCCTCCTACAACTCCTCTCACCAGCCTCCACTGCTGTCATTGTCCTTGAAGAGTTCAGTGGTTTCTCTTCATCTTCAAAATGGCTGCTCTTAAATAAGGTTAATAAGACTGATAAATACGGAGAAAAGTCTTTGTGCTTCATTTGTTTGTTTTTTTTTGTTTTTTTTTTATAACACTTTTGTATCTGATATTAAATAAGGTCAGTTTTATATGGAACATTTTCTCCCGGTGGAAAACTGCTTCCTCTAAATCCCATTATCATATTATTTATTCTCTCATTAGGCGGCGGAGTGTTCTGAGCCCATTTAGTTCAACTCTGCTGGGAGACGTAAATTGAAAAACTTAGATTTTAATTTTGTATTCAGTTCCCTATTTTCCAGGGAGAATCTCTGTCTCCAATGCCCTCGTGCTATTAGTTATAACCATCAAGCTTTTACCATTTAGGGTTTAGATGAAACATGTCGTCAGAGAGCTCTGACCTTCATATTTACATTATCCTATTGGACTACTTTACATCATAGTATATTACATTATAGTATTTTACATTATCCTATTAAACTATTTTACATTATAGTATTTTACATTATACTATTGAACTATTTTACATTATACCATTTTACATTATAGTATTTTACATGATACCTTATAGTATTATACATTATAGTATTATACATGATACCTTATAGTATTATACATTATAGTATTATACATGATACCTTATAGTAATATACATTATAGTATTATACATGATACGCTCTCGGTATCCAAAAAGATCATCAAGGACAACAGCCACTGCCAGAGTCAAAAGTAGGGTAAACAGCTTCTATCTCCAGGCCATCAGACTGGTAAACAGCTTCTATCTCCAGACCATCAGACTGATAAACAGCTTCTATCTCCAGGCCATCAGACTGGTAAACAGCTTCTATCTCCAGACCATCAGACTGGTAAACAGCTTCTATCTCCAGACCATCAGACTGGTAAACAGCTTCCATCTCCAGGCCATCAGACTGGTAAACAGCTTCTATCTCCAGGCCATCAGACTGGTAAACAGCTTCTATCTCCAGACCGTCAGACTGATAAACAGCTTCTATCCCCAGACCATCAGACTGATAAACAGCTTCTATCTCCAGACCATCAGACTGATAAACAGCTTCTATCTCCAGACCATCAGACTGATAAACAGCTTCTATCTCCAGACTGATAAACAGCTTCTATCTGTATATACTGTATTCTATACTATACTACTGCATTACTCATCTCATATGTATATACTGTATTCTATACTATACTACTGTAATACTCATCTCATATATATATACTGTATTCTATACTATACTACTGTAATACTCATCTCATATGTATATACTGTATTCTATACTACTGTATTCTATACTATACTACTGTATTACTCATCTCATATGTATATACTGTATTCTATACTATACTACTGTAATACTCATCTCATATGTATATACTGTATTCTATACTACTGTATTCTATACTATACTACTGTATTACTCATCTCATATGTATATACTGTATTCTATACTATACCACTGTAATACTCATCTCATATGTATATACTGTATTCTATACTACTGTATTCTATACTATACTACTGTATTAATCATCTCATATGTATATACTGTATTCTATACTATACTACTGTAATACTCATCTCATATTTATATACTGTATTCTATACTACTGTATTCTATACTATACTACTGTATTACTCATCTCATATGTATATACTGTATTCTATACTATACTACTGTATTACTCATCTCATATGTATATACTGTATTCTATACTATACTACTGTAATACTCATCTCATATGTATATACTGTATTCTATACTACTGTATTCTATACTATACTACTGCATTACTCATCTCATATGTATATACTGTACTCTATTCTACTGTATTCTATACTATACTACTGTATTACTCATCTCATATGTATATACTGTACTCTATTCTACTGTATTCTATACTATACTACTGCATTACTCATCTCATATGTATATACTGTATTCTATACTATACTACTGTATTACTCATCTCATATGTATATACTGTATTCTATACTACTGTATTCTATACTATACTACTGTAATACTCATCTCATATGTATATACTGTATTCTATACTACTGTATTCTATACTATACTACTGTATTACTCATCTCATATGTATATACTGTAATCTATTCTACTGTATTCTATACTATACTACTGTATTACTCATCTCATATGTATATACTGTAATCTATTCTACTGTATTCTATACTATACTACTGCATTACTCATCTCATATGTATACACTGTACTCTATTCTACTGTATTCTATACTATACTACTGTATTACTCATCTCATATGTATATACTGTACTCTATTCTACTGTATTCTATACTATACTACTGTAATACTCATCTCATATGTATATACTGTACTCTATTCTACTGTATTCTATACTATACTACTGTATTACTCATCTCATATGTATATACTGTACTCTATTCTACTGTATTCTATACTATACTACTGTAATACTCATCTCATATGTATATACTGTACTCTATTCTACTGTATCTCAGTCTATGCTGCTATGACATCGCTCGTCCATTTATTTATATATTCTTAATTCCATTCCTTTACTTATCTCTGTGTGTATTGGTTAAATGTTGTGTAATTTGTTAGATATTACTTCGCTGTCGGAGTTTAGACACACAAGCATTTCACAACATCTGCTAAAAAACCATGTTAGTGACCCAATTTAAAATGTGATTTGATTAATTTACAGAGTTGGACCTCTGTTTTTATCAGCGATGAAGGGCACTAGGCGAAAGACAGATGTCAAAAACCAGTGTCTCTTGTATTTACTGACTGTATGTTTAGTTTTCCTTTCATTCTAACAATGTCTATCTCATACAGGACAACTTTAACATACAAGAATGAACCAAATCAAATCAATCAAATGTATTTATAAAGCCCTTCTTACATCAGCTGATATCTCAAAGTGCTGAACACAGAACCCCAGCCTAAAACCCCAAACAGCAAGCAATGCAGGTGTAGAAGCACGGTGGCTAGGAAAAACTCCCTAGAAAGGCCAGAACCTAGGAAGAAACCTGGAGAGGAACCAGGCTATGTGGGGTGGCCAGTCCTCTTCTGGCTGTGCTGGGTGGAGATTAGAAACCTAGAGAGGAACCAGGCTATGAGGGGTGGCTAGGAAAAACTCCCTAGAAAGGCTGGAACCGAGGAAAAACTCCCTAGAAAGGACAGAACCGAGGAAAAACTCCCTAGAAAGGCCAGAACCAAGAGAAAAACTCCCTAGAAAGGACAGAACCGAGGAAAAACTTCCTAGAAAGGCAGGAACCGAGGAAAAACTCCCTAGAAAGGCCAGAACCTAGGAAAAACTCCCTAGAAAGGCCAGAACCTAGGAAAAACTCCCTAGAAAGGCCAGAACCTAGGAAAAACTCCCTAGAAAGGCCGGAACCTAGGAAAAACTCCCTAGAAAGGCAGGAACCTAGGAAAAACTCCCTAGAAAGGCAGGAACCGAGGAATAACTCCCTAGAAAGGACAGAACCTAGGAAAAACTCCCTAGAAAGGACAGAACCTAGAGAAAAACTCCCTAGAAAGGCCAGAACCTAGGAAAAACTCCCTAGAAAGGCAGGAACCGAGGAAAATCTCCCTAGAAAGGCTGGAACCTAGGAAAAACTCCCTAGAAAGGACAGAACCGAGGAAAAACTCCCTAGAAAGGCCAGAACCAGGAGAAAAACTCCCTAGAAAGGACAGAACCGAGGAAAAACTCCCTAGAAAGGCCAGAACCTAGGAAAAACTCCCTAGAAAGGCAGGAACCGAGGAAAATCTCCCTAGAAAGGCTGGAACCTAGGAAAAACTCCCTAGAAAGGACAGAACCGAGGAAAAACTCCCTAGAAAGGCCAGAACCAGGAGAAAAACTCCCTAGAAAGGACAGAACCGAGGAAAAACTCCCTAGAAAGGCCGGAACCTAGGAAAAACTCCCTAGAAAGGCCAGAACCTAGGAAAAACTCCCTAGAAAGGCCGGAACCTAGGAAAAACTCCCTAGAAAGGCCGGAACCTAGGAAAAACTCCCTAGAAAGGCAGGAACCGAGGAAAAACTCCCTAGAAAGGCCAGAACCAGAAGAAAAACTCCCTAGAAAGGACAGAACCGAGGAAAAACTCCCTAGAAAGGCCGGAACCTAGGAAAAACTCCCTAGAAAGGCCGGAACCTAGGAAAAACTCCCTAGAAAGGCAGGAACCGAGGAAAAACTCCCTAGAAAGGCCAGAACCGAGGAAAATCTCCCTAGAAAGGCCAGAACCTAGGAAAAACTCCCTAGAAAGGCTGGAACCTATGAAAAACTCCCTAGAAAGGCTGGAACCTAGGAAAAACTCCCTAGAAAGGACAGAACCGAGGAAAAACTCCCTAGAAAGGCCGGAACCTAGGAAAAACTCCCTAGAAAGGACAGAACCGAGGAAAAACTCCCTAGAAAGGCCAGAACCAGAAGAAAAACTCCCTAGAAAGGACAGAACCGAGGAAAAACTCCCTAGAAAGGCCGGAACCTAGGAAAAACTCCCTAGAAAGGCCGGAACCTAGGAAAAACTCCCTAGAAAGGCAGGAACCGAGGAAAAACTCCCTAGAAAGGCCAGAACCGAGGAAAATCTCCCTAGAAAGGCCAGAACCTAGGAAAAACTCCCTAGAAAGGCTGGAACCTAGGAAAAACTCCCTAGAAAGGCTGGAACCTAGGAAAAACTCCCTAGAAAGGACAGAACCGAGGAAAAACTCCCTAGAAAGGCCAGAACCTAGGAAAAACTCCCTAGAAAGGACAGAACCGAGGAAAATCTCCCTAGAAAGGCAGGAACCGAGGAAAAACTCCCTAGAAAGGCCAGAACCTAGGAAAAACTCCCTAGAAAGGCTGGAACCTAGGAAAAACTCCCTAGAAAGGCTGGAACCTAGGAAAAACTCCCTAGAAAGGCCAGAACCTAGGAAAAACTCCATAGAAAGGCTGGAACCTAGGAAAAACTCCCTAGAAAGGCCAGAACCTAGGAAAAACTCCCTAGAAAGGTCAGAACCGAGGAAAAACTCCCTAGAAAGGCAGGAACCGAGGAAAAACTCCCTAGAAAAGCCAGAACCTAGGAAAAACTCCCTAGAAAGGCCGGAACCTAGGAAAATCTCCCTAGAAAGGCCAGAACCTAGGAAAAACTCCCTAGAAAGGCCGGAACCTAGGAAAAACTCCCTAGAAAGGCTGGAACCTAGGAAAAACTCCCTAGAAAGGACAGAACTGAGGAAAAACTCCCTAGAAAGGCCAGAACCTAGAGAAAAACTCCCTAGAAAGGACAGAACCTAGGAAAAACTACCTAGAAAGGACAGAACCGAGGAAAAACTCCCTGGAAAGGCCAGAACCTACGAAAAACTCCCTAGAAAGGCCAGAACCTAGGAAAAACTCCCTAGAAAGGCTGGAACCTAGGAAAAACTCCCTAGAAAGGCTGGAACCTAGGAAAAACTCCCTAGAAAGGACAGAACCGAGGAAAAACTCCCTAGAAAGGCCGGAACCTAGGAAAAACTCCCTAGAAAGGACAGAACCGAGGAAAATCTCCCTGGAAAGGCCAGAACCTAGGAAAAACTCCCTAGAAAGGCCAGAACCTAGGAAAATCTCCCTAGAAAGGCAGGAACCGAGGAAAAACTCCCTAGAAAGGGCAGAACCTAGGAAAAACTCCCTAGAAAGGCTAGAACCTAGGAAAAACTCCCTAGAAAGGCAGGAACTGAGGAAAAACTCCCTAGAAAGGCCAGAACCTAGGAAAAACTCCCTAGAAAGGCAGGAACCAAGGAAAAACTCCCTAGAAAGGCCAGAACCTAGGAAAAACTCCCTAGAAAGGCCAGAACCTAGGAAAAACTCCCTAGAAAGGCTGGAACCTAGGAAAAACTCCCTAGAAAGGCTGGAACCGAGGAAAAACTCCCTAGAAAGGCAGGAACCTAGGAAAAACTCCCTAGAAAGGACAGAACCTAGGAAAAACTCCCTAGAAAGGCAGGAACCAAGGAAAAACTCCCTAGAAAGGCCAGAACCTAGGAAAAACGCCCTAGAAAGGCCAGAACCTAGGAAAAACTCCCTAGAAAGGCTGGAACCTAGGAAAAACTCCCTAGAAAGGCTGGAACCGAGGAAAAACTCCCTAGAAAGGACAGAACCGAGGAAAAACTCCCTAGAAAGGCCAGAACCTAGAGAAAAACTCCCTAGAAAGGACAGAACCTAGGAAAATCTCCCTAGAAAGGCAGGAACCGAGGAAAAACTCCCTAGAAAGGCTGGAACCTAGGAAAAACTCCCTAGAAAGGCTGGAACCTAGGAAAAACTCCCTAGAAAGGACAGAACCGAGGAAAAACTCCCTAGAAAGGACAGAACCGAGGAAAAACTCCCTAGAAAGGCCAGAACCTAGGAAAATCTCCCTAGAAAGGCAGGAACCAAGGAAAAACTCCCAAGAAAGGCTGGAACCTAGGAAAAACTCCCTAGAAAGGCAGGAACTGAGGAAAAACTCCCTAGAAAGGCCAGAACCTAGGAAAAACTCCCTAGAAAGGCCAGAACCGAGGAAAAACTCCCTGGAAAGGCAGGAACCGAGGAAAAACTCCCTAGAAAGGCCAGAACCTACGAAAAACTCCCTAGAAAGGCCAGAACCTAGGAAAAACTCCCTAGAAAGGCTGGAACCTAGGAAAAACTCCCTAGAAAGGCCAAAACCGAGGAAAAACTCCCTAGAAAGGCCAGAACCTAGGAAAAACTCCCTAGAAAGGCCAGAACCGAGGAAAAACTCCCTGGAAAGGCAGGAACCGAGGAAAAACTCCCTAGAAAGGCCAGAACCTAGGAAAAACTCCCTAGAAAGGCAGGAACCGAGGAAAAACTCCCTAGAAAGGCCAGAACCTAGGAAAAACTCCCTAGAAAGACAGGAACCAAGGAAAAACTCCCTAGAAAGGCCAGAACCTAGGAAAAACTCCCTAGAAAGGCCAGAACCTAGGAAAAACTCCCTAGAAAGGCTGGAACCGAGGAAAAACTCCCTAGAAAGGCCAGAACCTAGGAAAAACTCCCTAGAAAGGCTGGAACCTAGGAAAAACTCCCTAGAAAGGCTGGAACCGAGGAAAAACTCCCTAGAAAGGACAGAACCGAGGAAAAACTCCCTAGAAAGGCCAGAACCTAGAGAAAAACTCCCTAGAAAGGCAGGAACCGAGGAAAAACTCCCTAGAAAGGCTGGAACCTAGGAAAAACTCCCTAGAAAGGCCGGAACCTAGGAAAAACTCCCTAGAAAGGACAGAACCGAGGAAAATCTCCCTAGAAAGGCAGGAACCGAGGAAAAACTCCCTAGAAAGGCCGGAACCTAGGAAAAACTCCCTAGAAAGGCTGGAACCTAGGAAAAACTCCCTAGAAAGGCCAGAACCTAGGAAAAACTCCCTAGAAAGGCAGGAACCGAGGAAAAACTCCCTAGAAAGGCCAGAACCTAGGAAAAACTCCCTAGAAAGGCAGGAACCGAGGAAAAACTCCCTAGAAAGGCCAGAACCTAGGAAAAACTCCCTAGAAAGGCCAGAACCTAGGAAAAACTCCCTAGAAAGGCTGGAACCTAGGAAAAACTCCCTAGAAAGGCTGGAACCGAGGAAAATCTCCCTAGAAAGGCTGGAACCTAGGAAAAACTCCCTAGAAAGGCTGGAACCTAGGAAAAACTCCCTAGAAAGGCTGGAACCTAGGAAAAACTCCCTAGAAAGGACAGAACCGAGGAAAAACTCCCTAGAAAGGACAGAACCGAGGAAAAACTCCCTAGAAAGGCCAGAACCTAGAGAAAAACTCCCTAGAAAGGCCGGAACCTAGGAAAAACTCCCTAGAAAGGACAGAACCGAGGAAAAACTCCCTAGAAAGGCAGGAACCGAGGAAAAACTCCCTAGAAAGGCCAGAACCGAGGAAAAACTCCCTAGAAAGGCCAGAACCGAGGAAAAACTACCTAGAAAGGCCAGAACCTACGAAAAACTCCCTAGAAAGGCCAGAACCTAGGAAAAACTCCCTAGAAAGGCTGGAACCTAGGAAAAACTCCCTAGAAAGGCTGGAACCGAGGAAAAACTCCCTAGAAAGGACAGAACCGAGGAAAAACTCCCTAGAAAGGCCAGAACCTAGGAAAAACTCCCTAGAAAGGCCAGAACCTAGGAAAAACTCCCTAGAAAGGCTGGAACCGAGGAAAAACTCCCTAGAAAGGCCAGAACCTAGGAAAAACTCCCTAGAAAGGCTGGAACCTAGGAAAAACTCCCTAGAAAGGCTGGAACCGAGGAAAAACTCCCTAGAAAGGACAGAACCGAGGAAAAACTCCCTAGAAAGGCCAGAACCTAGAGAAAAACTCCCTAGAAAGGCAGGAACCGAGGAAAAACTCCCTAGAAAGGCTGGAACCTAGGAAAAACTCCCTAGAAAGGCCGGAACCTAGGAAAAACTCCCTAGAAAGGACAGAACCGAGGAAAATCTCCCTAGAAAGGCAGGAACCGAGGAAAAACTCCCTAGAAAGGCCGGAACCTAGGAAAAACTCCCTAGAAAGGCTGGAACCTAGGAAAAACTCCCTAGAAAGGCCAGAACCTAGGAAAAACTCCCTAGAAAGGCAGGAACCGAGGAAAAACTCCCTAGAAAGGCCAGAACCTAGGAAAAACTCCCTAGAAAGGCAGGAACCGAGGAAAAACTCCCTAGAAAGGCCAGAACCTAGGAAAAACTCCCTAGAAAGGCCAGAACCTAGGAAAAACTCCCTAGAAAGGCTGGAACCTAGGAAAAACTCCCTAGAAAGGCTGGAACCGAGGAAAATCTCCCTAGAAAGGCTGGAACCTAGGAAAAACTCCCTAGAAAGGCTGGAACCTAGGAAAAACTCCCTAGAAAGGCTGGAACCTAGGAAAAACTCCCTAGAAAGGACAGAACCGAGGAAAAACTCCCTAGAAAGGACAGAACCGAGGAAAAACTCCCTAGAAAGGCCAGAACCTAGAGAAAAACTCCCTAGAAAGGCCGGAACCTAGGAAAAACTCCCTAGAAAGGACAGAACCGAGGAAAAACTCCCTAGAAAGGCCAGAACCGAGGAAAAACTCCCTAGAAAGGCCAGAACCGAGGAAAAACTCCCTAGAAAGGCCAGAACCTACGAAAAACTCCCTAGAAAGGCCAGAACCTAGGAAAAAATCCCTAGAAAGGCTGGAACCTAGGAAAAACGCCCTAGAAAGGCTGGAACCGAGGAAAAACTCCCTAGAAAGGACAGAACCGAGGAAAAACTCCCTAGAAAGGCCAGAACCTAGAGAAAAACTCCCTAGAAAGACAGGAACCGAGGAAAAACTCCCTAGAAATGCTGGAACCTAGGAAAAACTCCCTAGAAAGGCCGGAACCTAGGAAAAACTCCCTAGAAAGGACAGAACCGAGGTAAATCTCCCTAGAAAGGCAGGAACCGAGGAAAAACTCACTAGAAAGGCCAGAATCAAGGAAAATCTCCCTAGAAAGGCCAGAACCTAGGAAAAACTCCCTAGAAAGGCTGGAACCTAGGAAAAACTCCCTAGAAAGGCTGGAACCGAGGAAAAACTCCCTAGAAAGGACAGAACCGAGGAAAAACTCCCTAGAAAGGCCAGAACCTAGAGAAAAACTCCCTAGAAAGGCAGGAACCGAGGAAAAACTCCCTAGAAATGCTGGAACCTAGGAAAAACTCCCTAGAAAGGCCGGAACCTAGGAAAAACTCCCTAGAAAGGACAGAACCGAGGTAAATCTCCCTAGAAAGGCAGGAACCGAGGAAAAACTCACTAGAAAGGCCAGAACCTAGGAAAATCTCCCTAGAAAGGCAGGAACCGAGGAAAAACTCCCTAGAAAGGCTGGAACCTAGGAAAAACTCCCTAGAAAGGCCAGAACCGAGGAAAAACTCCCTAGAAAGGCCAGAACCGAGGAAAAACTCCCTAGAAAGGCCGGAACCTAGGAAAAACTCCCTAGAAAGGCCAGAACCGAGGAAAAACTCCCTAGAAAGGCCAGAACCTAGGAAAAACTCCCTAGAAAGGCAGGAACCTAGGAAAAACTCCCTAGAAAGGCTGGAACTGAGGTGTCACACCGTTTGATCTGTGATTGTCTCCACCTCCATCCAGGTGTTGCTTATTATCCCCGGTGTATTTATCCCTGTGTTTCCTGTCTCTCTGTGTATTTATCCCTGTGTTTCCTGTCTCTCTGTGTATTTATCCCTGAATTTCCTGTCTCTCTGTGTATTTATCCCTGTGTTTCCTGTCTCTGTGTATTTATCTCTGTGTTTCCTGTCTCTCTGTGTATTTATCCCTGTGTTTCCTGTCTCTCTGTGTATTTATCCCTGTGTTTCCTGTCTCTCTGTGTATATATCCCTGTGTTTCCTGTCTCTCTGTGTATTTATCCCTGTGTTTCCTGTCTCTCTGTGTATTTATCCCTGTGTTTCCTGTCTCTCTGTGTATTTATCCCTGTGTTTCCTGTCTCTCTGTGTATTTATCCCTGTGTTTCCTGTCTCGCTGTGTATTTATCCCTGTGTTTCCTGTCTCGCTGTGTATTTATCCCTGTGTTTCCTGTCTCTCTGTGTATTTATCCCTGTGTTTCCTGTCTCTCTGTGTATTTATCCCTGTGTTTCCTGTCTCTCTGTACCAGTGTATTTATCCCTGTGTTTCCTGTCTCTCTTTGTATTTATCCCTGTGTTTCCTGTCTCTCTGTGTATTTATCCCTGTGTTTCCTGTCTCTCTGTGTATTTATCCCTGTGTTTCCTGTCTCTCTGTGTATTTATCCCTGTGTTTCCTGTCTCTCTGTGTAGTTATCCCTGTGTTTCCTGTCTCTCTGTGTAGTTATCCCTGTGTTTCCTGTCTCTCTGTACCAGTGTATTTATCCCTGTGTTTCCTGTCTCTCTGTGTATTTATCCCTGTGTTTCCTGTCTCTCTGTGTATTTATCCCTGTTTTTCCTGTCTCTCTGTGTATTTATCCCTGTGTTTCCTGTCTCTCTGTGTATTTATCCCTGTGTTTCCTGTCTCTCTGTGTAGTTATCCCTGTGTTTCCTGTCTCTCTGTACCAGTGTATTTATCCCTGTGTTTCCTGTCTCTCTTTGTATTTATCCCTGTGTTTCCTGTCTCTCTGTGTATTTATCCCTGTGTTTCCTGTCTCTCTGTGTATTTATCCCTGTGTTTCCTGTCTCTCTGTGTATTTATCCCTGTGTTTCCTGTCTCTCTGTGTATTTATCCCTGTGTTTCCTGTCTCTCTATGCCAGTTCATCTTGTACGTCCAAGTCAACCAGCGTGTTTTCCCCCCTGCTTTTATCTTCTTCTAGTCCTCCCGGTTTTGACCTTTGACCTGTTTTTCTGGACTCTATTCTACCTGCCCTGACCTCGAGCCTGCCTGACCAATCTCTTGCCTATTCCCTCTTGGATTGTTAATAAACATCTTGGACTCTATCTGCCTCCAGTGTTTGCATCTGGCTCTCGCCTTGTGCCCTTATAGTAGGAAGAAACCTAGAGAGGAACCAGGCTATGAGGGGTGGCCAGTCCTCTTCTGGCTCTGCCGGGTGGAGATTAGAAACCTAGAGAGGAACCAGGCTCTGAGGGGTGGCCAGTCCTCTTCTGGCTGTGCCGGGTGGAGATTAGAAACCTAGAGAGGAACCAGGCTCTGAGGGGTGGCCAGTCCTCTTCTGGCTGTGCCGGGTGGAGATTAGAAACCTAGAGAGGAACCAGGCTACGAGGGTTGGCCAGTCCTCTTCTGGCTGTGCTGGGTGGAGATTAGAAACCTAGAGAGGAACCAGGCTATGAGGGGTGGCCAGTCCTCTTCTGGCTGTGCCGGGTGGAGATTATAACAGAACATGGCCAAGATGTTCAAACGTTCATAGACGACCAGCATGGTCAGATAATAATAATCACAGTGGTTGTTGAGGGTGCGACAGGTCAGCAACTCAAGAGTAAATGTCATTTCAGAGTGATGATCATTCAGAGTTAGAGACAGCAGGTGCGGTAGAGAGAGAGAGAGAGTCGAAAAACAGCAGGTCCGGGGACAAGGTAGCATGTCCGGTGAACAGGTCAGGGTTCCATAGCCACAGGCAGAACAGTTGAAACTGGAGCAGCAGCATGACCAGGTGGACTGGGGACAGCAAGGAGTCATCATGTCAGGTAGTGCTCATGCATGGTCCTGTGGCTCAGGTCCTCCGAGAGAAGAGAGAGAGAGAATTAGAGAGAGCATACTTAAATTCCCACAGGACGCCGGATAAGACAGGAGAAATACTCCAGATGTAACAGACTGACCCTAGCCCCCCGACACATAAACTACTGCAGCAAAAATACTGGAGGCTGAGACAGGAGGGATCAGATGACACTGTGGCCCCATCCGATGATACCCCTGGACAGGGCCAAACAGGCAGGATATAACCCCACCCACTTTGCCAAAGCACAGCCCCCACACCACTAGAGGGATATCTTCAACCACCAACTTACCATCCTGAGACAAGGCTGAGTATAGCCCACAAAGATCTCCGCCACGGCACAACCCAAGGGGGGGGGGCCAACCCAGACAGGAAGACCACGTCAGTGGCTCAACCTACTCAAGTGACGCACCCCTCCTAGGGACAGTATGGAAGAACACCAGTAAGCCAGTGACTCAGCCCCTGTAATAGGGTTAGAGGCAGAGAATCCCAGTGGAGAGAGGGGAACCGGCCAGGCAGAGACAGCAAGGGCGGTTCGTTGCTCCAGCCTTTCCGTTCACCTTCACACTCCTGGGCCAGACTATACTTAATCATAGGACCTACTGAAGAGATGAGTCTTCAGTAAAGACTTAAAGGTTGAGACTGAGTCTGCGTCTCTCACATGGGTAGGCAGACTATTCCATAAAATTGGAGCTCTATAGGAGAAAGCCCTGCCTCCAGCTGTTTGCTTAGGGACAGTAAGGAGGCCTGCGTCTTGTGACCGTAGCGTACGTGTAGGTATGTATGGCAGGACCAAATCGGAGAGATAGGTAGGAGCAAGCCCATGTAATGCTTTGTAGGTTAGCAGTAAAACCTTGAAATCAGCCCTTTCCTTAACAGGAAGCCAGTGTAGAGAGGCT
Organism: Salmo trutta; assembly: GCF_901001165.1. Classification (NCBI taxonomy): domain Eukaryota; kingdom Metazoa; phylum Chordata; class Actinopteri; order Salmoniformes; family Salmonidae; genus Salmo; species Salmo trutta. The sequence continues at coordinate 64,177 of NW_021822897.1, read as the reverse complement.
AGCACTGGAATAATATGATATGCCTTAACAGCACCAAATCCATTTGATGTACCAAACAATAAGCCAAACTTCAATAGCAATTTGAAAAGTACGAGAGAGAGAGAGAGAGAGACAGACAGAGAGAGAGAGAGAGAGACAGAGAGAGAGAGAGACAGAGAGAGAGACAGAGACAGACAGAGAGAGAGAGAGAGAGAGAGAGAGACAGAGAACAGTTTGACAGAACCAGTACAGAACCACTGTAGTCTAACAGTACTGTCTGTAGTAACTACCCCACAGAACACTACAGAGGGATAATGCCTGTAGTTAACTACCCCACAGAACACTACAGAGGGATAATGTCTGTAGTAACTACCCCACAGAACACTACAGAGGGATAATGTCTGTAGTAACTACCCCCACAGAACACTACAGAGGGATAATGTCTGTAGTAACTACCCCACAGAACACTACAGAGGGATAATGTCTTTGGTTAACTACCCCACAGAACACTACAGAGGGATAATGTCTGTAGTAACTACCCCACAGAACACTACAGAGGGATAATGTCTGTAGTAACTACCCCACAGAACACTACAGAGGGATGATGTCTGTAGTAACTACCCCACAGAACACTACAGAGGGATAATGTCTGTAGTAACTACCCCACAGAACACTACAGAGGGATAATGTCTGTAGTTAACTACCCCACAGAACACTACAGAGGGATAATGTCTGTAGTTAACTACCCCACAGAACACTACAGAGGGATAATGTCTGTAGTAACTACCCCACAGAACACTACAGAGGGATAATGTCTGTAGTAACTACCCCACAGAACACTACAGAGGGATAATGTCTGTAGTAACTACCCCACAGAACACTACAGAGGGATAATGTCTGTAGTTAACTACCCCACAGAACACTGCAGAGGGATAATGTCTGTAGTAACTACCCCACAGAACACTACAGAGGGATAATGTCTGTAGTTAACTACCCCACAGAACACTACAGAGGGATAATGTCTGTAGTAACTACCCCACAGAACACTACAGAGGGATAATGTCTATAGTAACTACCAAACAGACCACTAGAGAGGGATAATGTCTGTAGTAACTACCCCACAGATCACTACAGAGGGATAATGTCTGTAGTAACTACCCCACAGAACACTACAGAGGGATAATGTCTATAGTAACTACCCCACAGAACACTACAGAGGGATAATGTCTGCGGTAACTACCCCACAGAACACTACAGAGGGATAATGTCTGTAGTTAACTACCCCACAGAACACTACAGAGGGATAATGTCTATAGTAACTACCCTACAGAACACTACAGAGGGATAATGTCTGCAGTAACTACCCCACAGAGCACTACAGAGGGATAATGTCTGCAGTAACTACCCCATAGAGCACTACAGAGGGATAATGTCTAGTAACTACCCCACAGAACACTACAGAGGGAGAATGTCTGTAGTAACTACCCCACAGAACACTACAGAGGGATAATGTCTGTAGTAACTACCCCACAGAACACTACAGAGGGATAATGTCTGTAGTTAACTACCCCACAGAACACTACAGAGGGATAATGTCTGTAGTAGCTACCCCACAGAACACTACAGAGGGATCATGTCTGTAGTTAACTACCCCACAGAACACTACAGAGGGATAATGTATGTAGTAACTACCCCACAGAACACTACAGAGGGATCATGTCTGTAGTTAACTACCCCACAGAACACTACAGAGGGATAATGTCTGTATTTACTACCCCACAGAACACTACAGAGGGATAATGTCTTAGGTTAACTACCCCACAGAACACTACAGAGGGATAATGTCTGTAGTAACTACCCCACAGAACACTACAGAGGGATAATGTCTGTAGTTCACTACCCCACAGAACACTACAGAGGGATAATGTCTGTAGTAACTACCCCACAGAACACTACAGAGGGATAATGTCTGTAGTAACTACCCCACAGAACACTACAGAGGGATAATGTCTGTAGTAACTACCCCACAGAACACTACAGAGGGATAATGTCTGTAGTAACTACCCCACAGAACACTACAGAGGGATAATGTCTGTAGTTAACTACCCCACAGAACACTACAGAGGGATAATGTCTGTAGTTAACTACCCCACAGAACACTACAGAGGGATAATGTCTGTAGTTAACTACCCCACAGAACACTACAGAGGGATAATGTCTGTAGTTAACTACCCCACAGAACACTACAGAGGGATAATGTCTGTAGTAACTACCCCACAGAACACTACAGAGGGATAATGTCTGTAGTAACTACCCCACAGAACACTACAGAGGGATAATGTCTTTTGTTAACTACCCCACAGAACACTACAGAGGGATAATGTCTGTAGTAACTACCCCACAGAACACTACAGAGGGATAATGTCTGTAGTAACTACCCCACAGAACACTACAGAGGGATAATGTCTCCACAGAACACTACAGAGGGATAATGTCTCCACAGATCACTACAGAGGGATAATGTCTCCACAGATCACTACAGAGGGACAATGTCTCCACAGATCACTACAGAGGGACAATGTCTCCACAGATCACTACAGAGGGATAATGTCTGCATACAAAGCAGAGTGCATTTCAGGTCAAAGTAAATTGAAGTTTACCAGGACATCGGCAACGCGGTGATAAACAGGGAGACTGGCAACGCGGCGACACACAGGGAGACTGGCAACGCGGTGATACCCAGGGAGACTGGCAACGCGGTGATACACAGGGAGACTGGCAACGCGGTGATACCCAGGGAGACTGGCAACGCGGTGATAAACAGGGAGACTGGCAACGCGGTGATACCCAGGGAGACTGGCAACGCGGTGATACCCAGGGAGACTGGCAACGCGGTGATACACAGGGAGACTGGCAACGCGGTGATACCCAGGGAGACTGGCAACGCGGTGATACACAGGGAGACTGGCAACGCGGTGATACCCAGGGAGACTGGCAACGCGGTGATACACAGGGAGACTGGCAACGCGGTGATACCCAGGGAGACTGGCAACGCGGTGATACCCAGGGAGACCGCGTGACTGATCCATTTGCAATAGCAGCACATCAGCACTCTGCCGGTCCTTCTGTATTCATGCATATTCCTGTTAGCCCCAAGGTCATCATTTAACTCTCATCATCACTTTCTCTTTTACCCCCAGCTACGACCGCGTCCCAATCGGCAACCCCGTTCCCGTGTTTAGTGCACTACTTCGTCCAGGGCCCACGGGTTAACTGTCGTAGCCTTCCGGTCAGTAGTGTGCACTATTACGCGGAATAGGGTGCCAACTGGGACACAGCCTATAGCTAATCTGTCTACATAATTTATGAGCTCAATTTGCATTTCCTCATAACTTAAAGAACACCTACATTTCAGATAAAGTATTGTTTTAAAAATATTCTCAAATATAACTGAATGAGTTTCATAAAACTATGACTTACCGATTTCTTCGTCTTTGTCTCAGTGACGGTGGACTATAGGAGGGGACATCTCTAACAGGTCTTTGTCTCAGTGATGGTGGACTATAGAAGGGGACAGGTCTTTGTCTCAGTGATGGTGGACTATAGAAGGGGACATCTCTAACAGGTCTTTGTCTCAGTGATGGTGGACTATAGAAGGGGACAGGTCTTTGTCTCAGTGATGGTGGACTATAGGAAGGGACAGGTCTTTGTCTCAGTGACGGTGGACTATAGAAAGAGGACATCTCTAACAGGTCTTTGTCTCAGTGACGGTGGACTATAGAAAGAGGACATCTCTAACAGGTCTTTGTCTCAGTGATGGTGGACTATAGAAGGGGACAGGTCTTTGTCTCAGTGACGGTGGACTATAGAAAGAGGACATCTCTAACATGTCTTTGTCTCAGTGATGGTGGACTATAGAAGGGGACAGATCTTTGTCTCAGTGATGGTGGACTATAGAAGGGGACAGGTCTTTGTCTCAGTGATGGTGGACTATAGAAGGGGACAGGTCTTTGTCTCAGTGATGGTGGACTATAGAAGGGGACATCTCTAATAGGTCTTTGTCTCAGTGATGGTGGACTATAGAAGGGGACAGGTCTTTTTCTCAGTGACGGTGGACTATAGGAGGGGACATCTCTAACAGGTCTTTGTCTCAGTGACGGTGGACTATAGAAGGGGACATGTCTTTGTCTCAGTGATGGTGGACTATAGGAGGGGACATCTCTAACAGGTCGTTGTCTCAGTGATGGTGGACTATAGCAGGGGACATCTCTAACAGGTCTTTGTCTCAGTGACGGTGGACTATAGGAGGGGACAGGTCTTTGTCTCAGTGATGGTGGACTATAGAAGGGGACAGGTCTTTGTCTCAGTGATGGTGGACTATAGAAGGGGACATCTCTAACAGGTCTTTGTCTCAGTGATGGTGGACTATAGAAGGGGACATCTCTAACAGGTCTTTGTCTCAGTGACGGAGGACTATAGAAGGAGACAGGTCTTTGTCTCAGTGACGGTGGACTATAGAAAGAGGACATCTCTAACAGGTCTTTGACATGTTCATTTTAAAGGGAAGTGGTGCAGTCATACATCAAAGTGAGACATTGTATTGAAACTGTAAGTCATCAAAAAGACAGTGGCCATTTTTTTTTTTTTTTTTTTATAAAATCTTTATTTGTACTCATTCATAATTATTCTGTATACAAGAACGTGTAAGAAAACCCAAACAACAAATCCATTTACCTTTGTGTTTGAACGGTAAGGCATGTCTGCTCGGACGATCGTCTCGATCCACCACGACTAGTTTAACGCAGCAGCAGTGTATTCTGGGAATAATTTGAAGCTATTAAAATGTGCTCCTCACTTCTCCTTTGAAAAACATAAAACTGTAATAAGTGCCTAATCAAAACCTAGTACCTCCTTTACGTCCGTTCTGTCGAACAAGATGCCACATCATTTCGTGGAACGTAAACAGTATTAAAAGTTCAGTCAAATAGATCGGGGGGAAATACAACAACCATGAATCTCTTTTTGGGATAGTTATTAAAAAAAAAAAAGACAAACTTTGGTTCTCTGCCATCCAGCCAAGACAGATGACAGATAAACTGATGAATCCAAACTGAAGCCATGAATTCAGCCAGAGGAGAGAAGAGGTTACCCTGTAGCTCAGTTGGTAGAACATGGTGTTTACAACGCCAGGGTTGTGGGTTCGATTCCCACGGGGGGCCAGTACAAAAAAAAGAAATGCATGAAATGAAATGTATGCATTCACTACTGTAAGTCGCTCTGGATAAGAGCGTCTGCTAAATGACTAAAATGTTAAATGTTACCTACAAACGGAAACTAAAACAGAAGCTGTGAATTCAGCCAGAGAAGAGGTAAGACTGAATATTTCAGACAGTAATATCTCTCTACTGTACATTGCTGCCCTCGGGGCAACTGAATAAAACAACAACAAAAAATCAGTTTTGCCCTCACACACAGCCCCATATGAATGTTTTAACATTTCTACATATGACAATATGTGATGACCGTCTGTAAACAATCCTAGTGAGGTGCAGAAGTTGTGGCTCAGTTGGTAGAACATGGGGTTTGCAACGCCAGGGTTGTGGGTTTGATTCCCACGGGGGACCAGCACAGAAAATAAAAAACAAATGCATGAAATGTATCTGTTCACTACTGTAAGTCGGTCTGGATAAGAGCGTCTGCTAAATGACTAAAATGTAAATTGGTGGAGGGACCTTATTTCACGAAGTAGAGCATCGTGAGTCCATGGTTTGAGCGAAGACATACGATACATCTCATTATGATGCATGTTTAAATAAAGATAACTTGACAATAAAAAATATGTACTTGTGTAGGAACCTCTAAAGAATAATATTTGATTTGAACATATTTTTTATTTTATTTTTTAATAAATATTGTGTACTTTTTTTGTTGTTGTTGTGCAGTTAGGCTACTTGTTTGTTGTTGCCTCAGGGCAAGATCATGCTGAAAGAAAAACATGTAATTTGATGTAAAATTATGGCCTTAGTCAATGTTTTTGTTTTTGACAACATATCCCACTGACATTTACAGGCAATGGACACAGAGCCATTCGCCTGACGGGTGAAAGGAGACCTCGTTGTCCGGTTAGGATCGTCCCCCTCCCAATCTGCAAGTCGCTCTGGATAAGAGCGTCTGCTAAATGACGTAAATGTAAATGTAAATGTAATAGTAGGGGGGGACTATAGGAGGGGACATCTCTAACAGGTCTTTGTCTCAGTGATGGTGGACTATAGGAGGGGACATCTCTAACAGGTCTTTGTCTCAGTGATGGTGGACTATAGGAGGGGACATCTCTAACAGGTCTTTGTCTCAGTGATGGTGGACTATAGGAGGGGACATCTCTAACAGGTCTTTGTCTCAGTGATGGTGGACTATAGGAGGGGACATCTCTAACAGGTCTTTGTCTCAGTGATGGTGGACTATAGGAGGGGACATCTCTAACAGGTCTTTGTCTCAGTGATGGTGGACTATAAGAGGGGACATCTCTAACAGGTCTTTGTCTCAGTGATGGTGGACTATATGAGGGGACATCTCTAACAGGTCTTTGTCTCAGTGATGGTGGACTATGAGGACAGTGAGCTTGAGGACAGTGAGCTTGAGGACAGTGAGCTTGAGGACAGTGACAGAGAGGAACAAAGGACCCCAGAATCAGGTTTAATACTAGTTTATGACCAACTTGTTATTTTCTTTAAATTAAAATAGTGCTTGTATCTACAATTTGTTTTTTCCAGTTAATAAATATTCAGAAAATATCCGATTTTTTTTTTTTTTTGTGTGTTTTAGTACCTTTATGGTACAGCTTTGCCCTGAAGCAACAAAAACCTTTCTGTCTGTGGGGAGGTCAAAGTTGAAATGTTTATTAATAACACACTCAGAAAGGCTAAATCTTCCCCAAATAAATGAGCAACATAAAAGTGTTTAGTAGAGGGATAATAATAATAATATCTCTGATCACAACAACAGGATGCAGGGACAGAGAGGAAAGGACTGAGGACCCACAAGCCTCCTGGTCTCTAAGGCCTGAGTCCCAAATTACACTCTATTCCCTGTGGGCCTGATTCAGACAAACGCCTTTTCTATGCACTTTTCAGAAGCAATTTGTAGATTTAAAAATATTCTGATCTTGTATATTGTTAGGGGTACGACAGTATTTATGAAAAATACAAAAACAGGTTCGGACAGCCTTTATGCATATTGCATTTTAATTTTTTATTTTATTTTTCCCCAAATTTAGTTTATTTAGTCAAAAAAAATCTTAATTCTATTTTATTAAAACGGCATTGTTGGTTAAGGGCTTGTAAGTAAGCATTTCACTGTGAGGTCTACACCTGTTGTATTCAGCATTTCACTGTAAGGTCTACTACACCTGTTGTATTCAGCATTTCACTGTGAGGTCTACTACACCTGTTGTATTCAGCATTTCACTGTGAGGTCTACTACACCTGTTGTATTCAGCATTTCACTGTGAGGTACTTCACTGTGTATTCAGCATTTCACTGTGAGGTCTACTACACCGTATTCAGCATTTCACTGTGAGGTCTACTACACCTGTTGTATTCAGCATTTCACTGTGAGGTCTACTACACCTGTTGTATTCAGCATTTCACTGTGAGGTCTACTACACCTGTTGTATTCAGCATTTCACTGTGAGGTCTACTACACCTGTTGTATTCAGCATTTCACAGTAAGGTCTACTACACCTGTTGTATTCAGCATTTCACTGTGAGGTCTACTACACCTGTTGTATTCAGCATTTCACTGTGAGGTCTACTACACCTGTTGTATTCAGCATTTCACTGTAAGGTCTACTACACCTGTTGTATTCAGCATTTCACTGTAAGGTCTACTACACCTGTTGTATTCAGCATTTCACTGTGAGGTCTACTACACCTGTTGTTTTAGACTCGTGTGACATAAACATGACAGAGGAAAGAAAGGTAAACGAACACTGGAATGGAACGATGAGGAAACACTAAAGTGACAGTTATAAATGAAAGTTGGTATAAATGACAGCGGCTGTGGATATTGGCTAATATTTAACACTATACAATGGTAAAAAAAATACAGTGAAAAGTCTGGGAATATAATTAAAACCTAGAATTTTGTGATGCATGGTTTGAGCGAAGACATAAGATCATAAAAATCATAAATGAACTCGGTAGGTTTGGCGCTACCCTGTCATTTGAGCATGTCTACAGAAGCCTCGTGCTTGGGTCTCCAGATGTCATCCCTGTAAAAGTTAAAAGGTCAGCAGCATTTTAGACATTTAATTGTGGAAAATGTGACATGCTTCAAATTGCTGCCGTATGACTGGTTTTACATTTGAACTCTGGTTCCCTGTTTAGTGCTCTAATGGGGTGATGAACTGGTTCCCTGTTTAGTGCTCTAATGGGGCGCTGAACTCTGGTTCCCTGTTTAGTGCTCTAATGGGGTGATGAACTCTGGTTCCCTGTTTAGTGCTCTAATGGGGCGCTGAACTCTGGTTCCCTGTTTAGTGCTCTAATGGGGCGCTGAACTCTGGTTCCCTGTTTAGTGCTCTAATGGGGAGATGAACTCTGGTTCCCTGTTTAGTGCTCTAATGGGGAGCTGAACTCTGGTTCCCTGTTTAGTGCTCTAATGGGGCGCTGAACTGGTTCCCTGTTTAGTGCTCTAATGGGGAGATGAACTCTGGTTCCCTGTTTAGTGCTCTAATGGGGAGCTGAACTCTGGTTCCCTGTTTAGTGCTCTAATGGGGCGCTGAACTCTGGTTCCCTGTTTAGTGCTCTAATGGGGCGCTGAACTCTGGTTCCCTGTTTAGTGCTCTAATGGGGAGATGAACTCTGGTTCCCTGTTTAGTGCTCTAATGGGGAGCTGAACTCTGGTTCCCTGTTTAGTGCTCTAATGGGGCGCTGAACTGGTTCCCTGTTTAGTGCTCTAATGGGGAGATGAACTCTGGTTCCCTGTTTAGTGCTCTAATGGGGAGCTGAACTCTGGTTCCCTGTTTAGTGCTCTAATGGGGCGCTGAACTCTGGTTCCCTGTTTAATGCTCTAATGGGGTGATGAACTCTGGTTCCCTGTTTAGTGCTCTAATGGGGCGCTGAACTGGTTCCCTGTTTAGTGCTCTAATGGGGCGCTGAACTCTGGTTCCCTGTTTAGTGCTCTAATGGGGTGCTGAACTCTGGTTCCCTGTTTAGTGCTCTAATGGGGTGCTGAACTCTGGTTCCCTGTTTAGTGCTCTAATGGGGCGCTGAACTCTGGTTCCCTGTTTAGTGCTCTAATGGGGTGCTGAACTCTGGTTCCCTGTTTAGTGCTCTAATGGGGTGCTGAACTCTGGTTCCCTGTTTAGTGCTCTAATGGGGCGCTGAACTCTGGTTCCCTGTTTAGTGCTCTAATGGGGCGCTGAACTCTGGTTCCCTGTTTAGTGCTCTAATGGGGCGCTGAACTCTGGTTCCCTGTTTAGTGCTCTAATGGGGAGATGAACTCTGGTTCCCTGTTTAGTGCTCTAATGGGGAGTTGAACTCTGGTTCCCTGTTTAGTGCTCTAATGGGGCGCTGAACTCTGGTTCCCTGTTTAGTGCTCTAATGGGGCGCTGAACTCTGGTTCCCTGTTTAGTGCTCTAATGGGGCGCTGAACTCTGGTTCCCTGTTTAGTGCTCTAATGGGCCGATGAACTCTGGTTCCCTGTTTAGTGCTCTAATGGGCCGCTGAACTCTGGTTCCCTGTTTAGTGCTCTAATGGGGCGCTGAAATGGATCCCTGTTTAGTGCTCTAATGGGGCGCTGAACTCTGGTTCCCTGTTTAGTGCTCTAATGGGGAGATGAACTCTGGTTCCCTGTTTAGTGCTCTAATGGGGCGTTGAAATGGATCCCTGTTTAGTGCTCTAATGGGGTGCTGAACTCTGGTTCCCTGTTTAGTGCTCTAATGGGGAGATGAACTCTGGTTCCCTGTTTAGTGCTCTAATGGGGCACTGAACTCTGGTTCCCTGTTTAGTGCTCTAATGAGCCGCTGAACTCTGGTTCCCTGTTTAGTGCTCTAATGGGGCGCTGAACTGGTTCCCTGTTTAGTGCTCTAATGAGCCGCTGAACTCTGGTTCCCTGTTTAGTGCTCTAATGGGGCGCTGAACTCTGGTTCCCTGTTTAGTGCTCTAATGGGCCGCTGAACTCTGGTTCCCTGTTTAGTGCTCTAATGGGCCGCTGAACTCTGGTTCCCTGTTTAGTGCTCTAATGGGGCGCTGAAATGGATCCCTGTTTAGTGCTCTAATGGGGCGCTGAACTCTGGTTCCCTGTTTAGTGCTCTAATGGGGAGATGAACTCTGGTTCCCTGTTTAGTGCTCTAATGGGGCGTTGAAATGGATCCCTGTTTAGTGCTCTAATGGGGTGCTGAACTCTGGTTCCCTGTTTAGTGCTCTAATGGGGCACTGAACTCTGGTTCCCTGTTTAGTGCTCTAATGGGGCACTGAACTCTGGTTCCCTGTTTAGTGCTCTAATGGGGCGCTGAACGCTGGTTCCCTGTTTAGTGCTCTAATGAGCCGCTGAACTCTGGTTCCCTGTTTAGTGCTCTAATGGGGCGCTGAACTGGTTCCCTGTTTAGTGCTCTAATGGGGTGCTGAACTCTGGTTCCCTGTTTAGTGCTCTAATGGGGCACTGAACTCTGGTTCCCTGTTTAGTGCTCTAATGGGGCACTGAACTCTGGTTCCCTGTTTAGTGCTCTAATGGGGCGCTGAACTGGTTCCCTGTTTAGTGCTCTAATGAGCCGCTGAACTCTGGTTCCCTGTTTAGTGCTCTAATGGGGCGCTGAACTCTGGTTCCCTGTTTAGTGCTCTAATGGGGCGCTGAACTCTGGTTCCCTGTTTAGTGCTCTAATGGGGCGCTGAACTGGATCCCTGTTTAGTGCTCTAATGGGGCGCTGAACTCTGGTTCCCTGTTTAGTGCTCTAATGGGGCGCTGAACTTGTTCCCTGTTTAGTGCTCTAATGGGGCGCTGAACTCTGGTTCCCTGTTTAGTGCTCTAATGGGGCGCTGAACTCTGGATCCCTGTTTAGTGCTCTAATGGGGAGATGAACTCTGGTTCCCTGTTTAGTGCTCTAATGGGGCGCTGAACTCTGGTTCCCTGTTTAGTGCTCTAATGGGGAGATGAACTGGTTCCCTGTTTAATGCTCTAATGGGGTGATGAACTCTGGTTCCCTGTTTAGTGCTCTAATGGGGCGCTGAACTCTGGTTCCCTGTTTAGTGCTCTAATGGGGCGCTGAACTCTGGTTCCCTGTTTAGTGCTCTAATGGGGCGCTGAACTCTGGTTCCCTGTTTAGTGCTCTAATGGGGCGCTGAACTCTGGTTCCCTGTTTAGCGCTCTAATGGGGTGCTGAACTGGTTCCCTGTTTAGTGCTCTAATGGGGCGCTGAACTCTGGTTCCCTGTTTAGTGCTCTAATGGGGCGCTGAACTCTGGTTCCCTGTTTAGTGCTCTAATGGGGCGTCATTTGGGACACGTCCCTGGTGTCTATCTGAGAGCTCCTCCATGGTGACCTTAGTTAAAGGAACAGGATGTGGTAGAAACTTTAACCCCGTAAATAAATGACCTTCTCTCTCTATCGTGAAAACAAATGAAATGTTCCCTGCCATTTCTTCTCAACAGCTGGAGCCTTTCGAATATAAAACATGATTTCTCATCATCAGACGTGGGATCTTCATTAAACTTTAGCAATTGTGTAATTAACTGAGAGGAGTGTCCCAAATAGAACCCTATTCCCTATGTAGTGCACTACTGTTGACCAGAGCCCTTCTCTCTCTCTGTTGTGGGAGGATGTAGGGAACAACAACAGAACCTTCTCAGGGTTCTCTCTGTCTGTTCTGTTCCTTTTGAAGGTTTCTGCTGTATAAAGAAAAGAAAAATATAATCTCATGTATTTTTAAATTCTTCATCATCATCATCATCATCGCTCTAAAGAACACGTTTTAAATTGCGTTCTCATTCTGTCTCTCCGGGAGAGAAGGAGCACGTTGTTGTCCAATCAGAGTCCGGGAGAGAAGGAGCACGCTGTTGTCCAATCAGAGTCCGGGAGAGAAGGAGCACGCTGTTGTCCAATCAGAGTTCAGGAGAGAAGGAGCACGCTGTTGTCCAATTAGAGTTCAGGAGAGAAGCAGTTGGTTGGTTTGGAGAAAAGAGGAGACGATTGGCTGATCCACTGACGCTACCTTCTGTTTTGGACGTCACCGAGCAGAGAAGAGCAGAACAGATTAGAGCAGAACAGAACAGATCAGAACAGATTAGAGCAGATTAGAACAGAACAGATCAGAGAAGAGCAGAACAGATTAGAACAGAGCAGAACAGATTAGAACAGATTAGAGCAGAATAGATTAGAACAGAACAGATTAGAACAGAGCAGAACAGATTAGAACAGAGCAGATTAGAACAGATTAGAACAGATCAGAACAGATTAGAACAGATTAGAACAGAACAGATTAGAACAGAACAGATTAGAACAGAGCAGAACAGATTAGAACAGATTAGAACAGATTAGAACAGATTAGAACAGAGCAGAACAGAACAGATCAGATTAGAACAGAGCAGAACAGATTAGAACAGATTAGAACAGAGCAGATTAGAACAGAGCAGAACAGATTAGAACAGATTAGAACAGAGCAGATTAGAACAGAGTAGAACAGATTAGAACAGAGCAGATTAGAACAGAGCAGAACAGATTAGAACAGATTAGAACAGAGCAGAACAGAGCAGAACAGATTAGAACAGAGCAGAACAGACTTAGAACAGATTAGAACAGAACAGATTAGAACAGATTAGAACAGAGCAGAACAGAACAGATTAGAGCAGAACAGAGAGATTTTTGGGGCCAAAGCAGGATGCAGCACTGCAACACTCACACCAATCCTCATTCTAATACAGTAAACTAACTGTGACCATCTCTCTTCATGGTGGTGGGGGGGGGGGAAGGGTCCGAAAGGGTGGTACGAGTCCGGTTCCGGTTCCGGTTCCGGTTAGAGAACTCTAACAGTCAGTAGTAGGACGACCGGCTGGCTGTCTGATTGGTGCCAGAGGTCGTAGTGACGGCTGGCTGGCTGTCTGATTGGTGCCAGAGGTCGTAGTGGCGGGGTTAACGTCCAGGGTGTCCTCTCAGCCCGGCTGTATTATCTCCTGGACCAGAACCGGGCCGTGAGAGAGAAGGTCAGCAGCAGCGGTAGAGACGTTCTGGACGGATGTGAGGCGCCGCCTGATGCTGCTGAAACTCTCTCGTTGCTCCTGTCTGCTCCGACCACTGGGGCCTCCGAACCCACAAACACAAACTCTGTGGTACATCGCTCTGTACAGCCGCTGCCGCTGCCGCTGCCCTCGTCGCCTAGAGAGAGGCGGAGACAGGCAGCACACACACACACACACACACGCACACACAGACACACACACACACACACACACACACACACACACACACCACACACACACACACACAGACACACACACACACACACACACACACACACACACACACACACAGACACACACACACACACACAGACACACACACGCACACACACAGACACACACACGCACACACAGACACACACACACACACACAGACGCACACACACAGACACAGACACACACACACACACCACACACACACACACACACACACACACACACACACACACACACACACACACACACACACACACACACACACACAGCATAATGAGTGAGGTTCCAAACAGACTCAAAGCACAGATAGCTGACCGTCTGCCATGAAAGTTTTCTGGGCTGTTTCACTGCCTTGATCAACGCCAGGGTTGTGGGTTCGATTCCCATGGGGGACCAGTACGGAAAAAAATAAAAAATAAAAAAGATAATAAATGTATGAAATGTCTGCATTCACTACTGTAAGTCCCTCTGGATAAGAGCGTCTGCTAAATGACTCAAATGTAGATGTTGTTGTCACATCCAGTGTTATTCAAAACCATAATAATGACCGTCTCACTTTGCAGGAGGACGAATCTTGTCCTGGAGGCAGAGCTGAGCGATTTCCACTCGACGGTAAAGTCAAAATTGGCAATATATCATAAAAAACATTAAATCAAAAATTAGCTTTTTTTGGTTTTAATGAGGTAATGCACTACAGAGAGACTAGAGCCCTATTCCCTATGGGCCCTGGTCAAGGTAGTGCACTACAGAGAGACTAGAGCCCTATCCCCTAGTGCACTACAGAGAGACTAGAGCCCTATTCCCTATGGGCCCTGGTCGAAGTAGTGCACTATAGAGCCCTATTCCCTATGGGCCCTGGTCAAGGTAGTGCACTACAGAGAGAATAGAGCCCTATCCCCTAGTGCACTACAGAGAGACTAGAGCCCTATTCCCTATGGGCCCTGGTCAAGGTAGTGCACTACAGAGAGACTAGGGTATCGTTTGGAACTTACTGGAGTCCTGAAAGAAAATGTCGTTTCCGTTGTAGGCGTTTTTCAGCTTGTTGGTCATCACTCTGAGAGTCATGATCTGTTGGCGAATCAGAGTGTCCGGTCTCGTGATGTCCACCGCCACCTCAGGGTTGTTCAGCTGGTTGGTGAGGCCGTCTTTTACCACCTCAGGAAAATACCTGGGTGACCGAGGATAACAACAACACCTGTTCAGGTACATCTCTGAGGAAGACGTATTAAAATACAATCACATTTCATTGGAAAGGAAATTATTCAATTATATGGATCATGTGGAGCGTTCTCAAGAGGATGAGGTTCTCCAGCACTCAGAGAGCAGCTGTCAGTGGTCCTATAGAGGTTCTCCAGCACTCAGAGAGCAGCTGTCAGTGGTCCTATAGAGGTTCTCCAGCACTCAGAGAGCAGCTGTCAGTGGTCCTATAGAGGTTCTCCAGCACTCAGAGAGCAGCTGTCAGTGGTTCTATAGAGGTTCTCCAGCACTCAGAGAGCAGCTGTCAGTGGTCCTATAGAGGTTCTCCAGCACTCAGAGAGCAGCTGTCAGTGGTCCTATAGAGGAAGAGGTTCTCCAGCACTCAGAGAGCAGCTGTCAGTGGTCCTATAGAGGAAGAGGTTCTCCAGCACTCAGAGAGCAGCTGTTAGTGGTTCTATAGAGGAAGAGGTTCTCCAGCACTCAGAGAGCAGCTGTCAGTGGTTCTATAGAGGAAGAGGTTCTCCAGCACTCAGAGAGCAGCTGTTAGTGGTTCTATAGAGGAAGAGGTTCTCCAGCACTCAGAGAGCAGCTGTCAGTGGTTCTATAGAGGTTCTCCAGCACTCAGAGAGCAGCTGTCAGTGGTCCTATAGAGGTTCTCCAGCACTCAGAGAGCAGCTGTCAGTGGTCCTATAGAGGTTCTCCAGCACTCAGAGAGCAGCTGTCAGTGGTCCTATAGAGGTTCTCCAGCACTCAGAGAGCAGCTGTCAGTGGTCCTATAGAGGTTCTCCAGCACTCAGAGAGCAGCTGTCAGTGGTCCTATAGAGGAAGAGGTTCTCCAGCACTCAGAGAGCAGCTGTTAGTGGTTCTATAGAGGAAGAGGTTCTCCAGCACTCAGAGAGCAGCTGTCAGTGGTCCTATAGAGGAAGAGGTTCTCCAGCACTCAGAGAGCAGCTGTTAGTGGTTCTATAGAGGTTCTCCAGCACTCAGAGAGCAGCTGTCAGTGGTTCTATAGAGGAAGAGGTTCTCCAGCACTCAGAGAGCAGCTGTTAGTGGTTCTATAGAGGAAGAGGTTCTCCAGCACTCAGAGAGCAGCTGTTAGTGGTTCTATAGAGGTTCTCCAGCACTCAGAGAGCAGCTGTCAGTGGTTCTATAGAGGAAGAGGTTCTCCAGCACTCAGAGAGCAGCTGTTAGTGGTCCAATAGAAGAAGAGGTTCTCCAGCACTCAGAGAGCAGCTTCCTCCTGCATTCTACACTCTCCCTACTCCCTCCTCCTATTGGTCCCTCTCTCCCTGCTCCCTCCTCCTATTGGTCCCTCTCTCCCTGCTCCCTCCTCCTATTGGTCCCTCTCTCCCTGCTCCCTCCTCCTATTGGTCCCTCTCTCCCTGCTCCCTCCTCCTATTGGTCCCTCTCTCCCCTGCTTCCCTCCTCCGGTCTATTGTCCCTCTCTCCCTGCTCCCCTCCTCCTGTCTATTGGTCCCTCTCTCCCTACTCCCTCCTCCTATTGGTCCCTCTCTCCCTACTCCCTCCTCCTATTGGTCCCCTCTCTCCCTACTCCCTCCTCCTGTCTATTGGTCCCTCTCTCCCTACTCCCTCCTCCTATTGGTCCATCTCTCCCTACTCCCTCCTCCTGTCTATTGGTCCCTCTCTCCCTACTCCCTCCTCCTATTGGTCCCTCTCTCCCTACTCCCTCCTCCTGTCTATTGGTCCCTCTCTCCCTACTCCCTCCTCCTGTCTATTGGTCCCTCTCTCCCTACTCCCTCCTCCTGTCTATTGGTCCCTCTCTCCCTACTCCCTCCTCCTATTGGTCCATCTCTCCCTACTCCCTCCTCCTATTGGTCCCTCTCTCCCAACTCCCTCCTCCTGTCTAGGTCCCTCTCTCCCTACTCCCTCCTCCTGTCTATTGGTCCTCTCTCCCTCCTCCTCCTATTGGTCCCTCTCTCCCTACTCCCCCTCCTGTCTATTGGTCCCTCTCTCCCTACCTCTCCTCCTATCTATTGGTCCCTCTCTCCCTACTCCCTCCTCCTATTGGTCCCTCTCTCCCTACTCCCTCCTCCTATCTATTGGTCCCCTCTCCCTACTCCTCCTCCTATTGGTCCCCTCTCTCCTACTCCCTCCTCCTATTGGTCCCTCTCTCCCTACTCCTCTCCTATTGGTCCCTCTCTCCCTACTCCCTCCTGTCTATTGGTCCCTCTCTCCCTACTCCCTCCTCCTGTCTATTGGTCCCTCTCTCCCTACTCCCTCCTCCTGTCTATTGGTCCCTCTCTCCCTACTTCCTCCTCCTGTCTATTCTCTATTCCTCCTCCTCCTGTCTATTCCTCTCCCTACTCCCTCCTCCTGTCTATTCCTCCTCCTACTCCCTCCTCCTGTCTATTGGTCCCTCTCTCTCCCTGCTCCCTCCTCCTATGGTCCTCTCTCCCTACTCCTCCTCCTGTCTATTGGCCTCTCTCCTACTCCCTCTCCTGTCTATTGGTCCCTCTCTCCCTACTCCCTCCTCCTATTGGTCCCTCTCTCCCTGCTCCCTCCTCCTGTCTATTGGTCCCTCTCTCCCTACTCCCTCCTCCTGTCTATTGGTCCCTCTCTCCCTACTCCCTCCTCCTATTGGTCCCCTCTCCCTACTCCCTCCTCCTGTCTATTGGTCCCTCTCTCCCTACTCCCTCCTCCTGTCTATTGGTCCCTCTCTCCCTACTCCCTCCTCCTATTGGTCCATCTCTCCCTACTCCCTCCTCCTATTGGTCCCTCTCTCCCAACTCCCTCCTCCTATTGGTCCCTCTCTCCCTACTCCCTCCCACTGTCTGTAGTCCTCTCCTCTGATCCAGTCCTCTCTCTCTGATCCAGCTCTCTCTGATCCAGTCCTCTCTCTCTGATCCAGTCCTCTCTCTCTGATCCAGTCCTCTCTCTCTGATCCAGTCCTCTCTCTCTGATCCAGTCCTCTCCAGTTCTGCTGGGTCCTCTCTCTCTGATCCAGTCCTCTGTCTGCTTCCCTGAGGTCCTTCAGAGATCTGGGCCCTGGCCTTGTCTGGCTGTCTGCTTCCCTGAGGTCCTCCAGAGATCTGGGCCCTGGCCTTGTCTGGCTGTCTGCTTCCATGAGGTCCTCCAGAGATGGCCTGCGGCCTGGCTGTCTGCTCCCTGAGGTCCTCCAGAGATCTGGGCCCTGGCCTCTGGCTGTCTGCTTCCCTGAGG
>NW_021822897.1:0-45877 GCF_901001165.1 Salmo trutta | reverse complement strand
TCGTCTCTCACTATCTACTGTCTCTCTGTCTGTCTCTCTCTCACTCTCTGTCTCTCTGTCTGTCTCTCTCTCTCTCTCTCTCTCTCACTCTCTGTCGCTCCGTCTCTCTCTCTCCCTGTTTCCCTCTCTCTCTCTCTCTCTCTCTCTCTCTCTCTCTCTCTCCCTGTCTCCCCCCTCTCTCTCTCTCTCTCTCCCTGTCTCCCCCTCTCTCTCCCTGTCTCCCCCCTCTCTCTAGCTCTCTCTCCCTGTTTCTCTCTCACTGTCTCTATCGCTCTCTAGACATTTATGTTGTCTATATTTTATGTTGTCTGTCACAGTGAGGTTATATAGCTGAGGGCTGTCTGCCTTGGTGTTAACACAATGAGTTAACAATGCCTTCTGACAGGAGTACAGAGGGAGATCTATGTGATATAGAGGGAGATCTATGTGATATAGAGGGAGATCTATGTGATATAGAGGGAGATCTATGTGATATAGAGGGAGATCTATGTGATATAGAGGGAGATCTATGTGATATAGAGGTAGATCTATGTGATATAGAGGTAGATCTATGTGATATAGAGGGAGATCTATGTGATATAGAGGGAGATCTATGTGATATAGAGGTAGATCTATGTGATATAGAGGTAGATCTATGTGATATAGAGGTAGATCTATGTGATATAGAGGTAGATCTATGTGATATAGAGGTAGATCTATGTGATATAGAGGGAGATCTATGTGATATAGAGGGAGATCTATGTGATATAGAGGTAGATCTATGTGATATAGAGGTAGATCTATGTGATATAGAGGTAGATCTTTGTGATATAGAGGGAGGTCTATGTGATATAAAAGTAGATCTATGTTATATAGAGGGAGATCTATGTGATATAGAGGGAGATCTATGTGATATAGAGGGAGATCTATGTGATATAGAGGGAGATCTATGTGATATAGAGGGAGATCTATGTGATATAGAGGGAGATCTATGTGATATAGAGGGAGATCTATGTGATATAGAGGTAGATCTACGTGATATAGAGGGAGATCTATGTGATATAGAGGGAGATCTATGTGATATAGAGGTAGATCTATGTGATATAGAGGTAGATCTATGTGATATAGCGGTAGATCTATGTAATATAGAGGTATATCTATGTGATATAGAGGTAGATCTATGTGATATAGAGGTATATCTATGTGATATAGAGGTAGATCTATGTGATATAGAGGTATATCTATGTGATATAGAGGGAGATCTATGTGATATAGAGATAGATCTATTTGATAGTGTTAAATACAGTCCTACAGTAGTATAAAGGTAGATCTATATAATATAGAGGTAGATCTATGTAATATAGAGGTAGATCTATGTGATATAGAGGTAGATCTACGTGATATAGAGTTAGATCTACGTGATATAGAGGTAGATCTACGTGATATAGAGGTTGATCTATGTGATATAGCGGTAGATCTATGTGATATAGAGGTAGATCTACGTGATATAGAGGTAGATCTATGTGATATAGAGGTAGATCTACGTGATATAGAGGTTGATCTATGTGATATAGAGGTAGATCTATGTGATATAGAGATAGATCTATGTAATATAGATGTTGATCTATGTGATATAGAGTTAGATCTATGTGATATAGAGGTAGATCTATGTGATATAGAGGTAGATCTATGTGATTTAGAGGTAGATCTATGTGATATAGAGATAGATCTATGTGATATAGAGGCAGATCTATGTGATATAGAGGCAGATCTATGTGATATAGAGGCAGATCTATGTGATAGTGTTAAATACAGTCCTGTCTGTTCATGGGGGTAAACGCTCTTTCATGTTGCACCTGAGGACCCATCATGCTCTGCTCTGTCCTCTGTGACTGGTGCCATCAGGTCCATCCAGCTGTGACTGGTGTTTGTAGCACATGGGGGATGTGTGAAACGTAGTCCTCAGCCCATCGCCTCGTTAGCTCAGCGTTTTGACGTGACTCATAACTACTGCTGGTTCTGGACTCTAACGGAGAGCAGTGATGTCATTTACAGTATTAAATACAGCAGACAGATGATGTCATTTACAGTATTAAATACAGCAGACAGATGATGTCATTTACAGTATTAAATACAGCAGACAGATGATGTCATTTACAGTATTAAATACAGCAGACAGATGATGTCATTTACAGTATTAAATACAGCAGACAGATGATGTCATTTACAGTATTAAATACAGCAGACAGATGATGTCATTTACAGTATTAAATACAGCAGACAGATACCACACAGGCTGTTAGATCTGCCGATTTCAAAAAGGCTTTACGGCGAAAGCATAAAGTTAGATTATGTTAGGACAGGTTCAACACGAGAAAAACCACAGCCATTTTCCAAGCAAGGAGAGGCGTCACAAAAACCAGAAATACAGCTACAATTAAGCACTAACCTTTGACGATCTTCATCAGATGACACTCCCAGGACTCAATGTTAGACAATACATGTATGTTTTGTTCGATAAAGTTCATATTTATTTCCAAAAACAGCATTTTACATTGGCGCGTGATGTTCAGAAAATATTTTTCCTCCAATTAGCACAACAATTTACAAAAATACTCGTCATAAACGTTGATAAAATATTAAACTGTTATTCAAAGAATTATAGATGAACATCTCCTTAATGCAACCGATGTGACAGATTTCAAAAAAAGCTTCACGGGGAAAGCACACTTTGCAATAATCTGAGTACGGCGCTCAGAAAACGACATCAGGCAATACAGATACCCGCCATTTTGGAGTTATATAAAATCATAAATGTTATTAAATAGCATTATAAATATTCACTTACCTTTGATGATCTTCATCAGAAGGCACTTCCAGGAATCCCAGGTCCACAATAAATGTTGTTTTGTTCGATAAACTCCAAAATTTATGTCCAGGTACCTCCTTGTTGTTTGCATGTTCAGTTCAGCTACTCCAAATGTAGGAAGCGCAGCCAAAATGTCACGCCGAAAAGTCAAAAAAAGTTATATTTACGTTCGTTGAAACATGTCAAACGTTGTATAGCATCAATCTTTAGGGCCTTTTTAACATAAAACTTCAATAATATTCCAACCGGACGATTCCAATGTCTTGAAAAACGTTTTGGAACACAGCTACCTCTTCACGTGAACGCAGCCAATGAACTCATGTCCTTTCCTGAGTCAACAACTTCCAACTTCCTTTGTCCGCTCTCTGTTCACTGCAAAAGCCTGAAACTAGGTTCTAAAGACTGTTGACATCTAGTGGAAGCCTTAGGAAGTGCAAAATTAACCCTAAGTCACTGTGTGTTGGATAGGCAATGACTTGAAAAGACTACAAGCACCAGATTTCCCACTTCCTGGTTCGATTTTTCTCAGGTTTTTGCCTGCCATATGAGTTATGTTATACTCACAGACATCATTCAAACAGTTTTAGAAACTTCTGAGTGTTTTCTATCCAAATCTACTAATAATATGCATATTCTAGTTCCTGGGCCCGAGTAGTAGGCCGTTTAATTTGGGTACGTTTTTCATCCGGCCGTGAAAATACTGCCCCCTACCCTAGAGAAGTTAAGGAATCTGTTAAGGAATCTGTTAAGGAATCTGTTAAGGAATCTGTTAAGGAATCTGTTAAGGAATCCGTTAAGCAATCTGTTAAGCAATCTGTTAAGGAATCCGTTAAGGAATCTGTTAAGGAATCTGTTAAGGAATCCGTTAAGGAATCTGTTAAGGAATCTGTTAAGGAATCCGTTAAGGAACCCGTTAAGGAATCCGTTAAGGAATCCGTTAAGGAATCTGTTAAGGAATCTGTTAAGGAATCCGTTAAGGAACCCGTTAAGGAACCCGTTAAGGAATCCGTTAAGGAATCCGTTAAGGAATCTGTTAAGGAATCCGTTAAGGAACCCGTTAAGGAATCCGTTAAGGAATCCGTTAAGGAATCTGTTAAGGAATCTGTTAAGGAATCTGTTAAGGAATCCGTTAAGGAACCCGTTAAGGAATCCGTTAAGGAATCTGTTAAGGAATCCGTTAAGGAATCCGTTAAGGAATCCGCTAAGAAAATAGAATGAAGGAAACATCTTTCATTGCAGATGAAGTTCTTTGTGCTGTTTAAATGTTTAGGATTCCTCTGTGTGGATTTGCTTGCTTGTATTTCAGATCATCCCTGCTGTACTTGTTTGTGTTTGGTGTAGTTCCTCCATGCATTCTGGTCACCCTTTTGATTCCTTCAGTTGAGACCAATGAAATCAGATTACCTCGTAAAGATTGCGTCTTCGTTCCCTTCGTTTGAGGAAGACGACTGAATAAAAATATTGTATTATTTAAAAATGAGTTTTTAAATGTAAAAAAAACAACAACAAAAAACATTTTAAATACCTATAACATTACACATTGACAGAATCCATTTGAAACTTTTAATTTAACAAATAAATGTTGAATAAATTCTTATTTACAATTACGGCCTCCCCCGGGCCGAACCCAGACGATGCTGGGCAAAATTGTGCAGCGCGTTTGAACCCACGTCCCATGTTAATCTCTCCTTCCTTTCCTGCAGGTTCTAGACATTAAGAAGAAGCTGAAACAGTCCAAAAGGTTCTGGTCCAACCTGCCGGATGAGATCTGTATTAAAGACAAGTTGACCGAGTCAGATGAAGAACAGTGCTGGAATAGTCATGCTAAGGCCAGGTGAGAGGTGTTCAGATCACACGCCCGTAGAACTACACTAACTAGTCCTATAACTAGTCTGATGAGGTCTGGACAGTGCTGGAATAGTCATGCCAAGGCCAGGTGAGAGGTGTTCAGATCACACGCCCGTAGAACTACACTAACTAGTCCTATAACTACACTAACTAGTCCTATAACTAGTCTGATGAGGTCTGGACAGTGCTGGAGACCCTCAGCTGGTCCAGGACTATGGTACTCTGAGTCCTCGGTACAGGACAAGAGAGACCCAGTACTACAGCGATGCCAAGGCCAGATAAGACAGACATATTGTTTACCTGTGAATCTCTGACACTTTATGGATATGGTGAGATGTTCTCATCTATTCCTGTACAATAACGTGTTTATAGATGCTTGGAATGAAAGCCAGAAGCACCACCACTCTCTCCCTCTCGCTCTCCCTCCCTCCCTCTCTCCCTCCCACCCACCCCTCCCTCCCTCCCTCTCTCCACCACCTCTCCCCCTCCCTCCCACCCCCTCTCCCTCCTTCTCCCCCTCCTTCCCTCCCTCCCTCCCTCCCCCCTCCCTCCCTCCCACCCACCCTCCCCCCCCTCTCTCCCTCCCACCCCTCCCTCCCTCTCTCCACCCCCTCTCCCCCTCCCTCCCTCTCTCCACCCCCTCTCCGCCTCCCTCCCTCTCTCCACCCCCTCTCCCCCTCCCCCCCTCCCCTGGTCACCACAGCACAGCTTCCTGCTACATCTGCCTCATTTCTCTAATACTGAATACTGAGCCAGAGAGAATCTGTCTGTCTGTCTGTCTGTCTGTCTGTCTGTCTGTCTGTCTGTCTGTCTGGCAGAGAGCCACCTCAGCCTGCCGGCCCACCCCTCCATCCCTCTGTTCTCCCCCCCTCCATCCCTCTGTTCTCCACCCCTCCATCCCTCTGTTCTCCACCCCTCCATCCCTCTGTTCCTCTCCCCCTCTCCCCCTCCATCCCTCTGTTCCTCTCCCCCTCCATCCCTCTGTTCCTCTCCCCCTCCATCCCTCTGTTCCTCTCCCCCTCTACCCTCCATCCCTCTGTTCCTCTCCCCCTCCATCCCTCTGTTCCTCTCCCCCTCCATCCCTCTGTACCTCTCCCCCTCCATCCCTCTGTTCCTCTCCCCCTCTCCCCCCTCCATTCCTCTGTTCCTCTCCCCCTCCATCCCTCTGTTCCTCTCCCCCTCCATCCCTCTGTTCCTCTCCCCCTCCATCCCTCTGTTCCTCTCCCCCTCCATCCCTCTGTTCCTCTCCCCCTCTCCCCCTCCATTCCTCTGTTCCTCTCCCCCTCCATCCCTCTGTTCCTCTCCCCCTCCATTCCTCTGTTCCTCTCCCCCTCCATCCCTCCATCCCTCTCCGTAATCCTCTGTTTCTCTACCCCTCCCAGAGTCATAACTACAGCAGATGGTGTCATAAAAGATCAATTAATTTCCCTGTTAGTGCCAGTTCTTCCCCCACCCTTCCCCACCACCAAACCACCCTGGCGAGGTAAGAGGAGCTTGGATGGTCCCTACGCCAGCTTCTGGATGGGCATCAGACAGCCAGGCAGGCCAGGGCCCAGATCTCTGGAGGACCTCAGGGAAGCAGACAGCCAGGCAGGCCAGGGCCCAGATCTCTGGAGGACCTCAGGGAAGCAGACAGCCAGGCAGGCCAGGGCCCAGATCTCTGGAGGACCTCATGGAAGCAGACAGCCAGACAAGGCCAGGGCCCAGATCTCTGGAGGACCTCAGGGAAGCAGACAGCCAGACAAGGCCAGGGCCCAGATCTCTGAAGGACCTCAGGGAAGCAGACAGAGGACTGGATCAGAGAGAGAGGACTGGATCAGAGAGAGAGGACTGGATCAGAGAGAGAGGACTGGATCAGAGAGAGAGGACTGGATCAGAGAGAGAGGACTGGATCAGAGAGAGAGGACTGGATCAGAGAGAGAGGACTGGATCAGAGAGAGAGGACTGGATCAGAGAGAGAGGACTACAGACAGTGGGAGGGAGTAGGGAGAGAGGGACCAATAGGAGGAGGGAGTAGGGAGAGAGGGACCAATAGGAGGAGGGAGTAGGGAGAGAGGGACCAATAGGAGGAGGGAGTAGGGAGAGAGGGACCAATAGACAGGAGGAAGGGAGTAGGGAGAGAGGGACCAATAGACAGGAGGCCAATAGGAGGAGGGAGTAGAGAGGGACCAATAGGAGGAGGGAGTAGGGAGAGAGGGACCAATAGGAGGAGGGAGTAGGGAGAGAGGGACCAATAGGAGGAGGGAGTAGGGAGAGAGGGACCAATAGGAGGAGGGAGTAGGGAGAGAGGGACCAATAGATAGGAGGAGGGAGTAGGGAGAGAGGGACCAATAGGAGGAGGGAGTAGGGAGAGAGGGACCAATAGATAGGAGGAGGGAGTAGGGAGAGAGGGACCAATAGGAGGAGGGAGTAGGGAGAGAGGGACCAATAGGAGGAGGGAGCAGGGAGAGAGGGACCAATACAGAGGAGGGAGTAGGGAGAGAGGGACCAATAGGAGGAGGGAGTAGGGAGAGAGGGACCAATAGGAGGAGGGAGTAGGGAGAGAGGGACCAATAGATAGGAGGAGGGAGTAGGGAGAGAGGGACCAATAGGAGGAGGGTAGGGAGAGAGGGACCAATAGGAGGAGGGAGTAGGGAGAGAGGGACCAATAGGAGGAGAGAGTAGGGAGAGAGAGACCAATAGGAGGAGGGAGTAGGGAGAGAGGGACCAATAGACAGGAGGAGGGAGTAGGGAGAGAGGGACCAATAGGAGGAGGGAGTAGGGAGAGAGGGACCAATAGATAGGAGGAAGGAGTAGGGAGAGAGGGACCAATAGACAGGAGGAGGGGAGTAGGGAGAGAGGGACCAATAGGAGGAGGGAGTAGGGAGAGAGGGACCAATAGACAGGAGGAGGGAGTAGGGAGAGAGGGACCAATAGACAGGAGGAGGGAGCAGGGAGAGAGGGACCAATAGGAGGAGGGAGTAGGGAGAGAGGGACCAATAGACAGGAGGAGGGAGTAGGGAGAGAGGGACCAATAGACAGGAGGAGGGAGCAGGGAGAAAGGGACCAATAGGAGGAGGGAGTAGGGAGAGAGGGACCAATAGACAGGAGGAGGGAGTAGGGAGAGAGGGACCAATAGGAGGAGGGAGCAGGGAGAGAGGGACCAATAGACAGGAGGAGGGAGTAGGGAGAGAGGGACCAATAGACAGGAGGAGGAAGTAGGGAGAGAGGGACCAATAGACAGGAGGAGGGAGTAGGGAGAGAGGGACCAATAGGAGGAGGGAGTAGGGAGAGAGGGACCAATAGGAGGAGGGAGTAGGGAGAGAGGGACCAATAGGAGGAGGGAGTAGGGAGAGAGGGACCAATAGATAGGAGGAGAGAGTAGGGAGAGAGGGACCAATAGGAGGAGGGAGTAGGGAGAGAGGGACCAATAGATAGGAGGAGAGAGTAGGGAGAGAGGGACCAATAGACAGGAGGAGGGAGTAGGGAGAGAGGGACCAATAGGAGGAGGGAGTAGGGAGAGAAGGACCAATAGACAGGAGGAGGGAGTAGGGAGAGAGGGTCCAATAGACAGGAGGAGGGAGTTGGGAGAGAGGGACCAATAGGAGGAGGGAGTAGGGAGAGATGGACCAATAGGAGGAGGGAGTAGGGAGAGAGGGACCAATAGACAGGAGGAGGGAGTAGGGAGAGAGGGACCAATAGACAGGAGGAGGGAGCAGGGAGAGAGGGACCAACAAGACCGTAGAGGAGAGTGGGAGAGAGGGACCAATAGACAGGAGGAGGGAGTAGGGAGAGATGGGACCAATAGGAGGAGGGAAGTAGGGAGAGAGGGACCAATAGGACAGGAGGAAGGAGTAGGGAGAGAGGACCAATAGGAGGAGGGAGTAGGGAGAGAGGGACCAATAGACAGGAGGAGGGAGTAGGGAGAGAGGGACCAATAGGAGGAGGGAGTAGGGAGAGAGGGACCAATAGGAGGAGGGAGTAGGGAGAGAGGGACCAATAGACAGGAGGAGGGAGCAGGGAGAGAGGGACCAATAGACAGGAGGAGGGAGCAGGGAGAGAGGGACCAATAGGAGGAGGGAGCAGGGAGAGAGGGACCAATAGGAGGAGGGAGCAGGGAGAGAGGGACCAATAGGAGGAGGGAGCAGGGAGAGAGGGACCAATAGGAGGAGGGAGCAGGGAGAGAGGGACCAATAGGAGGAGGGAGCAGGGAGAGAGGGACCAATAGGAGGAGGGAGCAGGGAGAGAGGGACCAATAGGAGGAGGGAGTAGGGAGAGTGTAGAATGCAGGAGGAAGCTGCTCTCTGAGTGCTGGAGAACCTCTTCCTCTAAAGAACCACTAACAGCTGCTCTCTGAGTGCTGGAGAACCTCTTCCTCTAAAGAACCACTAACAGCTGCTCTCTGAGTGCTGGAGAACCTCTTCCTCTATAGAACCACTGACAGCTGCTCTCTGAGTGCTGGAGAACCTCTATATGAAACACTAACAGCTGCTCTCTGGAGGGCTGGAGAACTCTTCCTCTATAGGACCATGACCAGCTGCTCTCTGATTGCTGGAGAACCTCTTCCTCTATAGAACCCACTAACAGCTGCCTCTCTGAGTGCTGGAGAACCCTCTTCCTCTATAGGACCACGGAACAGCTGCTCATTGGACGCTCTCTGAGTGCTGGAGAACCTCTATAGGACCACTGACAGCTGCTCTCTGAGTGCTGGAGAACCTCTATAGGACCACTGACAGCTGCTCTCTGAGTGCTGGAGAACCTCTATAGGACCACTGACAGCTGCTCTCTGAGTGCTGGAGAACCTCTATAGGAACCACCTGACAGCTGCTCTCTGAGTGCTGGAGAACCTCTATAGAACCACTGACAGCTGCTCTCTGAGTGCTGGAGAACCTCTTCCTCTATAGAACCACTAACAGCTGCTCTCTGAGTGCTGGAGAACCTCTTCCTCTATAGAACCACTGACAGCTGCTCTCTGAGTGCTGGAGAACCTCTTCCTCTATAGAACCACTAACAGCTGCTCTCTGAGTGCTGGAGAACCTCTTCCTCTATAGGACCACTGACAGCTGCTCTCTGAGTGCTGGAGAACCTCTTCCTCTATAGGACCACTGACAGCTGCTCTCTGAGTGCTGGAGAACCTCTATAGGACCACTGACAGCTGCTCTCTGAGTGCTGGAGAACCTCTATAGGACCACTGACAGCTGCTCTCTGAGTGCTGGAGAACCTCTATAGGACCACTGACAGCTGCTCTCTGAGTGCTGGAGAACCTCATCCTCTTGAGAACGCTCCACATGATCCATATAATTGAATAATTTCCTTTCCAATGAAATGTGATGTATTTTAATACGTCTTCCTCAGAGATGTACCTGAACAGGTGTTGTTGTTATCCTCGGTCACCCAGGTATTTTTCCTGAGGTGGTAAAAGACGGCCTCACCAACCAGCTGAACAACCCTGAGGTGGCGGTGGACATCACGACGACCGGACACTCTGATTCGCCAACAGATCATGACTCTCAGAGTGATGACCAACAAGCTGAAAAACGCCTACAACGGAAACGACATTTTCTTTCAGGACTCCAGTAAGTTCCAAACGATACCCTAGTCTCTCTGTAGTGCACTACCTTGACCAGGGCCCATAGGGAATAGGGCTCTAGTCTCTCTGTAGTGCACTAGGGGATAGGGCTCTATTCTCTCTGTAGTGCACTACCTTGACCAGGGCCCATAGGGAATAGGGCTCTATAGTGCACTACTTCGACCAGGGCCCATAGGGAATAGGGCTCTAGTCTCTCTGTAGTGCACTAGGGGATAGGGCTCTATTCTCTCTGTAGTGCACTACCTTGACCAGGACCCATAGGGGATAGGGCTCTAGTCTCTCTGTAGTGCACTAGGGGATAGGGCTCTAGTCTCTCTATAGTGCACTAGGGGATAGGGCTCTAGTCTCTCTGTAGTGCACTACCTTGACCAGGGCCCATAGGGAATAGGGCTCTAGTCTCTCTGTAGTGCATTACCTCATTAAAACCAAAAAAAGCTAATTTTTGATTTCATGTTTTTTATGATATATTGCCAATTTTGACTTTACCGTCGAGTGGAAATCGCTCAGCTCTGCCTCCAGGACAAGATTCGTCCTCCTGCAAAGTGAGACGGTCATTATTATGGTTTTGAATAACACTGGATGTGACAAGAACATCTACATTTGAGTCATTTAGCAGACGCTCTTATCCAGAGGGACTTACAGTAGTGAATGCAGACATTTCATACATTTATTATCTTTTTTATTTTTTATTTTTTTCCGTACTGGTCCCCCATGGGAATCGAACCCACAACCCTGGCGTTGATCAAGGCAGTGAAACAGCCCAGAAAACTTTCATGGCAGACGGTCAGCTATCTGTGCTTTGAGTCTGTTTGGAACCTCACTCATTATGCTGTGTGTGTGTGTGTGTGTGTGTGTGTGTGTGTGTGTGTGTGTGTGTGTGTCTGTGTGTGTGTGTGTGTGTGTGTGTGTGTGTGTGTGTGTGTGTGTGTCTGTGTGTGCGTGTGTGCGTCTGTGTGTGCGTGTGTGTGTCTGTGTGTGCGTGTGTGTGTGCGTGTGTGTGTCTGTGTGTGTGTGTGTGTGTGTGTGTGTGTGTGGTGTGTGTGTGTGTGTGTGTGTGTGTGTGTGTGTGTGTGTGCGTGCGTGTGTGTGTGTGCTGCCTGTCTCCGCCTCTCTCTAGGCGACGAGGGCAGCGGCAGCGGCAGCGGCTGTACAGAGCGATGTACCACAGAGTTTGTGTTTGTGGGTTCGGAGGCCCCCGTGGTCGGAGCAGACAGGAGCAACGAGAGAGTTTCAGCAGCATCAGGCGGCGCCTCACATCCGTCCAGAACGTCTCTACCGCTGCTGCTGACCTTCTCTCTCACGGCCCGGTTCTGGTCCAGGAGATAATACAGCCGGGCTGAGAGGACACCCTGGACGTTAACCCCGCCACTACGACCTCTGGCACCAATCAGACAGCCAGCCAGCCGTCACTACGACCTCTGGCACCAATCAGACAGCCAGCCGGTCGTCCTACTACTGACTGTTAGAGTTCTCTAACCGGAACCGGAACCGGACTCGTACCACCCTTTCGGACCCTTTCCCCCCCCCCCCACCACCATGAAGAGAGATGGTCACAGTTAGTTTACTGTATTAGAATGAGGATTGGTGTGAGTGTTACAGTGCTGCATCCTGCTTTGGCCCCAAAAATCTCTCTGTTCTGCTCTAATCTGTTCTGTTCTGCTCTGTTCTAATCTGTTCTAATCTGTTCTGTTCTAATCTGTTCTAATCTGTTCTAATCTGTTCTGTTCTAATCTGTTCTAATCTGTTCTGTTCTAATCTGTTCTAATCTGTTCTGCTCTGTTCTAATCTGTTCTGCTCTGTTCTGCTCTGTTCTAATCTGTTCTAATCTGTTCTGCTCTGTTCTAATCTGCTCTGTTCTAATCTGTTCTGCTCTGTTCTAATCTGTTCTAATCTGTTCTAATCTGTTCTGCTCTGTTCTAATCTGTTCTGCTCTGTTCTAATCTGCTCTGTTCTAATCTGTTCTGCTCTGTTCTATTCTGTTCTAATCTGTTCTAATCTGTTCTGCTCTGTTCTATTCTGTTCTAATCTGTTCTAATCTGTTCTGTTCTAATCTGTTCTAATCTGTTCTGCTCTGTTCTAATCTGTTCTAATCTGTTCTAATCTGTTCTGCTCTAATCTGTTCTAATCTGTTCTGTTCTGTTCTAATCTGTTCTGCTCTGTTCTGCTCTGTTCTAATCTGTTCTAATCTGTTCTGCTCTAATCTGTTCTAATCTGTTCTGCTCTGTTCTAATCTGTTCTAATCTGTTCTGCTCTGTTCTAATCTGTTCTGCTCTTCTCTGATCTGTTCTGTTCTAATCTGTTCTAATCTGTTCTGATCTGTTCTAATCTGCTCTAATCTGTTCTGCTCTAATCTGTTCTAATCTGTTCTGCTCTGTTCTAATCTGTTCTGCTCTTCTCTGTTCTGTTCTGTTCTAATCTGTTCTTCTCTGTTCTGCTCTAATCTGTTCTGCTCTTCTCTGCTCGGTGACGTCCAAAACAGAAGGTAGCGTCAGTGGATCAGCCAATCGTCTCCTCTTTTCTCCAAACCAACCAACTGCTTCTCCCTGAACTCTAATTGGACAACAGCGTGCTCCTTCTCTCCTGAACTCTGATTGGACAACAGCATGCTCCTTCTCTCCCGGACTCTGATTGGACAACAGCGTGCTCCTTCTCTCCTGAACTCTGATTGGACAACAGCGTGCTCCTTCTCTCCCGGAGAGACAGAATGAGAACGCAATTTAAAACGTGTTCTTTAGAGCGATGATGATGATGATGATGAAGAATTTAAAAATACATGAGATTATATTTTTCTTTTCTTTATACAGCAGAATTATGAAACCTTCAAAATGAACAGAACAGAAAGAGAGAACCCTGAGAAGGTTCTGTTGTTGTTCCCTACATCCTCCCACAACAGAGAGAGAGAAGGGCTCTGGTCAACAGTAGTGCACTACATAGGGAATAGGGTTCTATTTGGGACACTCCTCTCAGTTAATTACACAATTGCTAAAGTTTAATGAAGAACCCACGTCTGCTGATGAGAAATCATGTTTTATATTCGAAAGGCTCCAGGAAACATTTCATTTGTTTTCACGATAGAGAGAGAAGGTCATTTATTTACGGGGTTAAAGTTTCTACCACATCCTGTTCCTTTAACTAAGGTCACCATGGAGGAGCTCTCAGATAGACACCAGGGACGTGTCCCAAATGACGCCCCATTAGAGCACTAAACAGGGAACCAGAGTTCAGCGCCCCATTAGAGCACTAAACAGGGAACCAGAGTTCAGCGCCCCATTAGAGCATTAAACAGGGAACCAGAGTTCAGCGCCCCATTAGAGCACTAAACAGGGAACCAGAGTTCATCACCCCATTAGAGCACTAAACAGGGAACCAGAGTTCAGCGCTCCATTAGAGCACTAAACAGGGAACCAGAGTTCATCTCCCCATTAGAGCACTAAACAGGGAACCAGAGTTCAGCGTCCCATTAGCGCACTAAACAGGGATCCAGAGTTCAGCGCCCCATTAGAGCACTAAACAGGGAACCAGAGTTCAGCGCCCCATTAGAGCACTAAACAGGGAACCAGAGTTCAGCGCCCCATTAGAGCACTACACAGGGAACCAGAGTTCAGCGCCCCATTAGAGCACTAAACAGGGAACCAGAGTTCAGCGCCCCATTAGAGCACTAAACAGGGAACCAGAGTTCAGCGCCCCATTAGAGCACTAAACAGGGAACCAGTTCAGCGCCCCATTAGAGCACTAAACAGGGAACCAGAGTTCAGCGCCCCATTAGAGCACTAAACAGGGAACCAGAGTTCATCACCCCATTAGAGCATTAAACAGGAACCAGTTCAGCGCCCCATTAGAGCACTAAACAGGGAACCAGAGTTCAGCGCCCCATTAGAGCACTAAACAGGGAACCAGAGTTCAGCGCCCCATTAGAGCACTAAACAGGGAACCAGAGTTCAGCACCCCATTAGAGCACTAAACAGGGAACCAGAGTTCATCTCCCCATTAGAGCACTAAACAGGAACCAGTTCAGCGCCCCATTAGAGCACTAAACAGGGAACCAGAGTTCAGCGCCCCATTAGAGCACTAAACAGGGAACCAGAGTTCAGCGCCCCATTAGAGCATTAAACAGGGAACAAGTTCAGCGCCCCATTAGAGCACTAAACAGGGAACCAGAGTTCAGCGCCCCATTAGAGCACTAAACAGGGATCCAGTTCAGCACCCCATTAGAGCACTAAACAGGGAACCAGAGTTCAGCGCCCCATTAGAGCACTAAACAGGGATCCAGTTCAGCACCCCATTAGAGCACTAAACAGGGATCCAGAGTTCAGCGCCCCATTAGAGCACTAAACAGGGATCCAGTTCAGCGCCCCATTAGAGCACTAAACAGGGAACCAGAGTTCAGCGCCCCATTAGAGCACTAAACAGGGAACAAGTTCAGCGCCCCATTAGAGCACTAAACAGGGATCCAGAGTTCAGCACCCCATTAGAGCACTAAACAGGAACCCAGAGTTCAGCGCCCCATTAGAGCACTAAACAGGGATCCAGAGTTCAGCGGCTCATTAGAGCACTAAACAGGGAACCAGTTCAGCGCCCCATTAGAGCACTAAACAGGGAACCAGAGTTCATCTCCCCATTAGAGCACTAAACAGGGAACCAGAGTTCAGCGCCCCATTAGAGCACTAAACAGGGAACCAGAGTTCATCTCCCCATTAGAGCACTAAACAGGGAACCAGTTCAGCGCCCCATTAGAGCACTAAACAGGGAACCAGAGTTCAGCGGCTCATTAGAGCACTAAACAGGGAACCAGAGTTCATCTCCCCATTAGAGCACTAAACAGGGAACCAGAGTTCAGCACCCCATTAGAGCACTAAACAGGGAACCAGAGTTCAGCGCCCCATTAGAGCACTAAACAGGGAACCAGTTCAGCGCCCCATTAGAGCACTAAACAGGGAACCAGAGTTCAGCGCCCCATTAGAGCACTAAACAGGGAACCAGAGTTCATCTCCCCAATAGAGCACTAAACAGGGAACCAGAGTTCAGTGCCCCATTAGAGCACTAAACAGGGAACCAGTTCAGCGCCCCATTAGAGCACTAAACAGGGAACCAGAGTTCATCTCCCCATTAGAGCACTAAACAGGGAACCAGAGTTCAGCGCCCCATTAGAGCACTAAACAGGGAACCAGAGTTCAGCGACCCATTAGAGCATTAAACAGGGAACCAGAGTTCATCACCCCATTAGAGCATTAAACAGGGAACCAGAGTTCATCTCCCCATTAGAGCACTAAACAGGGAACCAGAGTTCATCACCCCATTAGAGCACTAAACAGGGAACCAGTTCAGCGCCCCATTAGAGCACTAAACAGGGAACCAGAGTTCATCTCCCCATTAGAGCACTAAACATGGAACCAGAGTTCAGCGCCCCATTAGAGCACTAAACAGGGAACCAGAGTTCAGCGCCCCATTAGAGCACTAAACAGGGAACCAGAGTTCAGCGCCCCATTAGAGCACTAAACAGGGAACCAGAGTTCAGCGCCCCATTAGAGCACTAAACAGGGAACCAGAGTTCATCTCCCCATTAGAGCACTAAACAGGGAACCAGAGTTCATCTCCCCATTAGAGCACTAAACAGGGAACCAGAGTTCAGCGCCCCATTAGAGCACTAAACAGGGAACCAGAGTTCAGCGCCCCATTAGAGCACTAAACAGGGAACCAGTTCAGCGCCCCATTAGAGCACTAAACAGGGAACCAGAGTTCAAATGTAAAACCAGTCATACGGCAGCAATTTGAAGCATGTCACATTTTCCACAATTAAATGTCTAAAATGCTGCTGACCTTTTAACTTTTACAGGGATGACATCTGGAGACCCAAGCACGAGGCTTCTGTAGACATGCTCAAATGACAGGGTAGCGCCAAACCTACCGAGTTCATTTATGATTTTTATGATCTTATGTCTTCGCTCAAACCATGCATCACAAAATTCTAGGTTTTAATTATATTCCCAGACTTTTCACTGTATTTTTTTTACCATTGTATAGTGTTAAATATTAGCCATTATCCACAGCCGCTGTCATTTATACCAACTTTCATTTATAACTGTCACTTTAGTGTTTCCTCATCGTTCCATCCAGTGTTCGTTTACCTTTCTTTCCTCTGTCATGTTTATGTCACACGAGCGTAAAACCACAGGTGTAGTAGACCTCACAGTGAAATGCTGAATACAACAGGTGTAGTAGACCTCACAGTGAAATGCTGAATACAACAGGTGTAGTAGACCTCACAGTGAAATGCTGAATACAACAGGTGTAGTAGAGCTCACAGTGAAATGCTGAATACAACAGGTGTAGTAGACCTCACAGTGAAATGCTGAATACAACAGGTGTAGTAGACCTCACAGTGAAATGCTGAATACAACAGGTGTAGTAGACCTCACAGTGAAATGCTGAATACAACAGGTGTAGTAGACCTCACAGTGAAATGCTGAATACAACAGGTGTAGTAGACCTCACAGTGAAATGCTGAATACAACAGGTGTAGTAGACCTCACAGTGAAATGCTGAATACAACAGGTGTAGTAGACCCTCACAGTGAAATGCTGAATACAACAGGTGTAGTAGACCTCACAGTGAAATGCTGAATACAACAGGTGTAGTAGACCTCACAGTGAAATGCTGAATACAACAGGTGTAGTAGACCTCACAGTGAAATGCTGAATACAACAGGTGTAGTAGACCTCACAGTGAAATGCTGAATACAACAGGTGTAGTAGACCTCACAGTGAATGCTGAATACAACAGGTGTAGTAGACCTCACAGTGAAATGCTGAATACAACAGGTGTAGTAGACCTTACAGTGAAATGCTGATACAACAGGTGTAGTAGACCTACAGTGAAATGCTGAATACAACAGGTGTAGTAGACCTCACAGTGAAATGCTGAATACAACAGGTGTAGTAGACCTACAGTGAAATGCTGAATACAACAGGTGTAGTAGACCTTCACAGTGAAATGCTGAATACAACAGGTGGTAGACTCACAGTGAAATGCTGAATACAACAGGTGTAGTAGACCTCACAGTGAAATGCTGAATACAACAGGTGTAGTAGACCTCACAGTGAAATGCTGAATACAACAGGTGTAGTAGACCTCACAGTGAAATGCTGAATACAACAGGTGTAGTAGACCTTACAGTGAAATGCTGAATACAACAGGTGTAGTAGACCTTACAGTGAAATGCTGAATACAACAGGTGTAGTAGACCTTACAGTGAAATGCTGAATACAACAGGTGTAGTAGACCTCACAGTGAAATGCTGAATACAACAGGTGTAGTAGACCTCACAGTGAAATGCTGAATACAACAGGTGTAGTAGACCTTACTGTGAAATGCTGAATACAACAGGTGTAGTAGACCTCACAGTGAAATGCTGAATACAACAGGTGTAGTAGACCTCACAGTGAAATGCTGAATACAACAGGTGTAGTAGACCTCACAGTGAAATGCTGAATACAACAGGTGTAGTAGAGCTCACAGTGAAATGCTGAATACAACAGGTGTAGTAGACCTCACAGTGAAATGCTGAATACAACAGGTGTAGTAGACCTCACAGTGAAATGCTGAATACAACAGGTGTAGTAGACCTCACAGTGAAATGCTGAATACAACAGGTGTAGTAGACCTTACAGTGAAATGCTTACTTACAAGCCCTTAACCAACAATGCCGTTTTAATAAAATAGAATTAAGATTTTTTTTGACTAAATAAACTAAATTTGGGGAAAAATAAAATAAAAAATTAAAATGCAATATGCATAAAGGCTGTCCGAA
This sequence comes from Salmo trutta, assembly GCF_901001165.1. Taxonomy (NCBI): domain Eukaryota; kingdom Metazoa; phylum Chordata; class Actinopteri; order Salmoniformes; family Salmonidae; genus Salmo; species Salmo trutta. The sequence continues at coordinate 27,805 of NW_021822897.1, read as the reverse complement.
CCTGTTTTTGTATTTTTCATAAATACTGTCGTACCCCTAACAATATACAAGATCAGAATATTTTTAAATCTACAAATTGCTTCTGAAAAGTGCATAGAAAAGGCGTTTGTCTGAATCAGGCCCACAGGGAATAGAGTGTAATTTGGGACTCAGGCCTTAGAGACCAGGAGGCTTGTGGGTCCTCAGTCCTTTCCTCTCTGTCCCTGCATCCTGTTGTTGTGATCAGAGATATTATTATTATTATCCCTCTACTAAACACTTTTATGTTGCTCATTTATTTGGGGAAGATTTAGCCTTTCTGAGTGTGTTATTAATAAACATTTCAACTTTGACCTCCCCACAGACAGAAAGGTTTTTGTTGCTTCAGGGCAAAGCTGTACCATAAAGGTACTAAAACACACCAAAAAAAAAAAAAAACGGATATTTTCTGAATATTTATTAACTGGAAAAAACAAATTGTAGATACAAGCACTATTTTAATTTAAAGAAAATAACAAGTTGGTCATAAACTAGTATTAAACCTGATTCTGGGGTCCTTTGTTCCTCTCTGTCACTGTCCTCAAGCTCACTGTCCTCAAGCTCACTGTCCTCAAGCTCACTGTCCTCAAGCTCACTGTCCTCATAGTCCACCATCACTGAGACAAAGACCTGTTAGAGATGTCCCCTCCTATAGTCCACCATCACTGAGACAAAGACCTGTTAGAGATGTCCCCTCTTATAGTCCACCATCACTGAGACAAAGACCTGTTAGAGATGTCCCCTCCTATAGTCCACCATCACTGAGACAAAGACCTGTTAGAGATGTCCCCTCCTATAGTCCACCATCACTGAGACAAAGACCTGTTAGAGATGTCCCCTCCTATAGTCCACCATCACTGAGACAAAGACCTGTTAGAGATGTCCCCTCCTATAGTCCACCATCACTGAGACAAAGACCTGTTAGAGATGTCCCCTCCTATAGTCCCCCCCTACTATTACATTTACATTTACATTTACGTCATTTAGCAGACGCTCTTATCCAGAGCGACTTGCAGATTGGGAGGGGGACGATCCTAACCGGACAACGAGGTCTCCTTTCACCCGTCAGGCGAATGGCTCTGTGTCCATTGCCTGTAAATGTCAGTGGGATATGTTGTCAAAAACAAAAACATTGACTAAGGCCATAATTTTACATCAAATTACATGTTTTTCTTTCAGCATGATCTTGCCCTGAGGCAACAACAAACAAGTAGCCTAACTGCACAACAACAACAAAAAAAGTACACAATATTTATTAAAAAATAAAATAAAAAATATGTTCAAATCAAATATTATTCTTTAGAGGTTCCTACACAAGTACATATTTTTTATTGTCAAGTTATCTTTATTTAAACATGCATCATAATGAGATGTATCGTATGTCTTCGCTCAAACCATGGACTCACGATGCTCTACTTCCTGAAATAAGGTCCCTCCCCCAATTTACATTTTAGTCATTTAGCAGACGCTCTTATCCAGACCGACTTACAGTAGTGAACAGATACATTTCATGCATTTGTTTTTTATTTTTTGTGCTGGCACCCCGTGGGAATCAAACCCACAACCCTGGTGTTGCAAACCCCATGTTCTACCAACTGAGCCACAACTTCTGCACCTCACTAGGATTGTTTACAGACGGTCATCACATATTGTCATGTGTAGAAATGTTAAAACATTCATATGGGGCTGTGTGTGAGGGCAAAACTGATTTTTTGTTGTTGTTTTATTCAGTTGCCCCGAGGGCAGCAATGTACAGTAGAGAGATATTACTGTCTGAAATATTCAGTCTTACCTCTTCTCTGGCTGAATTCACAGCTTCTGTTTTAGTTTCCGTTTGTAGGTAACATTTAACATTTTAGTCATTTAGCAGACGCTCTTATCCAGAGCGACTTACAGTAGTGAATGCATACATTTCATTTCATGCATTTCTTTTTTTTGTACTGGCCCCCCCGTGGGAATCGAACCCACAACCCTGGCGTTGTAAACACCATGTTCTACCAACTGAGCTACAGGGTAACCTCTTCTCTCCTCTGGCTGAATTCATGGCTTCAGTTTGGATTCATCAGTTTATCTGTCATCTGTCTTGGCTGGATGGCAGAGAACCAAAGTTTGTCTTTTTTTTTTTTAATAACTATCCCAAAAAGAGATTTATGGTTGTTGTATTTCCCCCCCGATCTATTTGACTGAACTTTTAATACTGTTTACGTTCCACGAAATGATGTGGCATCTTGTTCGACAGAACGGACGTAAAGGAGGTACTAGGTTTTGATTAGGCACTTATTACAGTTTTATGTTTTTCAAAGGAGAAGTGAGGAGCACATTTTAATAGCTTCAAATTATTCCCAGAATACACTGCTGCTGCTGCGTTAAACTAGTCGTGGTGGATCGAGACGATCGTCCGAGCAGACATGCCTTACCGTTCAAACACAAAGGTAAATGGATTTGTTGTTTGGGTTTTCTTACACGTTCTTGTATACAGAATAATTATGAATGAGTACAAATAAAGATTTTATTAAAAAAAAAAAAAAAAAAAATGGCCACTGTCTTTTGATGACTTACAGTTTCAATACAATGTCTCACTTTGATGTATGACTGCACCACTTCCCTTTAAAATGAACATGTCAAAGACCTGTTAGAGATGTCCTCTTTCTATAGTCCACCGTCACTGAGACAAAGACCTGTCTCCTTCTATAGTCCTTCTATAGTCCACCGTCACTGAGACAAAGACCTGTTAGAGATGTCCTCTTTCTATAGTCCACCGTCACTGAGACAAAGACCTGTCCTCTTTCTATAGTCCACCATCACTGAGACAAAGACCTGTCCCCTTCTATAGTCCACCGTCACTGAGACAAAGACCTGTTAGAGATGTCCTCTTTCTATAGTCCACCGTCACTGAGACAAAGACCTGTCCTCTTTCTATAGTCCACCGTCACTGAGACAAAGACCTGTCCTCTTTCTATAGTCCACCATCACTGAGACAAAGACCTGTCCCCTTCTATAGTCCACCGTCACTGAGACAAAGACCTGTTAGAGATGTCCTCTTTCTATAGTCCACCGTCACTGAGACAAAGACGAAGAAATCGGTAAGTCATAGTTTTATGAAACTCATTCAGATATATTTGAGAATATTTTTAAAACAATACTTTATCTGAAATGTAGGTGTTCTTTAAGTTATGAGGAAATGCAAATTTGAGCTCATAAATTATGTAGACAGATTAGCTATAGGCTGTGTCCCAGTTGGCACCCTATTCCGCGTAATAGTGCACACTACTGACCGGAAGGCTACGACAGTTAACCCGTGGGCCCTGGACGAAGTAGTGCACTAAACACGGGAACGGGGTTGCCGATTGGGACGCGGTCGTAGCTGGGGGTAAAAGAGAAAGCGATGATGAGAGTTAAATGATGACCTTGGGGCCTCGCTAACAGAAATATCCATGATTACAGAAGGACCGGCAGAGTGCTGATGTGCTGCTATTGCAAATGGATCAGTCACGCGGTCTCCCTGTGTATCACCGCGTTGCCAGTCTCCCTGGGTATCACCGCGTTGCCAGTCTCCCTGGGTATCACCGCGTTGCCAGTCTCCCTGGGTATCACCGCGTTGCCAGTCTCCCTGTGTATCACCGCGTTGCCAGTCTCCCTGGGTATCACCGCGTTGCCAGTCTCCCTGGGTATCACCGCGTTGCCAGTCTCCCTGTGTATCACCGCGTTGCCAGTCTCCCTGGGTATCACCGCGTTGCCAGTCTCCCTGGGTATCACCGCGTTGCCAGTCTCCCTGTGTATCACCGCGTTGCCAGTCTCCCTGTGTATCACCGTGTTGCCAGTCTCCCTGGGTATCACCGCGTTGCCAGTCTCCCTGTGTATCACCGCGTTGCCAGTCTCCCTGGGTATCACCGCGTTGCCAGTCTCCCTGTGTATCACCGCGTTGCCAGTCTCCCTGGGTATTACCGCGTTGCCAGTCTCCCTGGGTATCACCGCGTTGCCAGTCTCCCTGTGTATCACCGCGTTGCCAGTCTCCCTGTGTATCACCGCGTTGCCAGTCTCCCTGGGTATCACCGCGTTGCCAGTCTCCCTGTGTATCACCGCGTTGCCAGTCTCCCTGGGTATCACCGCGTTGCCAGTCTCCCTGGGTATCACCGCGTTGCCAGTCTCCCTGGGTATTACCGCGTTGCCAGTCTCCCTGGGTATCACCGCGTTGCCAGTCTCCCTGTTTATCACCGCGTTGCCGATGTCCTGGTAAACTTCAATTTACTTTGACCTGAAATGCACTCTGCTTTGTATGCAGACATTATCCCTCTGTAGTGATCTGTGGAGACATTGTCCCTCTGTAGTGATCTGTGGAGACATTGTCCCTCTGTTACTTCCAGAACGGTCCAAATTAATTAATTAATTTATAACCATGCATTGAACCTTTCATTCTGCTCTGTATGGAGACATTATCCCTCTGTAGTGTTCTGTGGGGTAGTTACTTCAGACATTATCCCTCTGTAGTGTTCTGTGGGGTAGTTAACTACAGACATTATCCCTCTGTAGTGTTCTGTGGGGTAGTTACTACAGACATTATCCCTCTGTAGTGTTCTGTGGGGTAGTTAACTACAGACATTATCCCTCTGTAGTGTTCTGTGGGATAGTTACTGCAGACATTATCCCTCTGTAGTGTTCTGTGGGGTAGTTACTACAGACATTATCCCTCTGTAGTGTTCTGTGGGGTAGTTAACTACAGACATTATCCCTCTGTAGTGTTCTGTGGGGTAGTTACTACAGACATTTTCCCTCTGTAGTGTTCTGTGGGGTAGTTAACCAAAGACATTATCCCTCTGTAGTGTTCTGTGGGGTAGTTACTACAGACATTATCCCTCTGTAGTGTTCTGTGGGGTAGTTACTACAGACATTGTCCCTCTGTAGTGTTCTGTGGGGTAGTTAACTACAGACATTATCCCTCTATAGTGTTCTGTGGGGTAGTTAACTAAAGACATTATCCCTCTGTAGTGTTCTGTGGGGTAGTTAACTACAGACATTATCCCTCTGTAGTGTTCTGTGGGGTAGTTAACTACAGACATTATCCCTCTGTAGTGTTCTGTGGGGTAGTTAACTACAGACATTATCCCTCTGTAGTGTTCTGTGGGGTAGTTACTACAGACATTATCCCTCTGTAGTGTTCTGTGGGGTAGTTAACCTAAGACATTATCCCTCTGTAGTGTTCTGTGGGGTAGTTACTACAGACATTATCCCTCTGTAGTGTTCTGTGGGGTAGTTAACTACAGACATGATCCCTCTGTAGTATTTTGTGGGGTAGTTGCTACATACATTATCCCTTTGTAGTGTTCTGTGGGGTAGTTAACTACAGACATGATCCCTCTGTAGTGTTCTGTGGGGTAGTTACTACAGACATTATCCCTCTGTAGTGTTCTGTGGGGTAGTTAACTACAGACATTATCCCTCTGTAGTGTTCTGTGGGGTAGTTACTACAGACATTATCCCTCTGTAGTGTTCTGTGGGGTAGTTACTACAGACATTCTCCCTCTGTAGTGTTCTGTGGGGTAGTTACTAGACATTATCCCTCTGTAGTGCTCTGTGAGGTAGTAACTGCAGACATTATCCCTCTGTAGTGTTCTGTAGGGTAGTTACTATAGACATTATCCCTCTGTAGTGTTCTGTGGGGTAGTTAACTACAGACATTATCCCTCTGTAGTGTTCTGTGGGGTAGTTACTACAGACATTCTCCCTCTGTAGTGTTCTGTGGGGTAGTTACTAGACATTATCCCTCTGTAGTGCTCTGTGGGGTAGTTACTGCAGACATTATCCCTCTGTAGTGTTCTGTAGGGTAGTTACTATAGACATTATCCCTCTGTAGTGTTATGTGGGGTAGTTAACTACAGACATTATTCCTCTGTAGTGTTCTGTGGGGTAGTTACCGCAGACATTATCCCTCTGTAGTGTTCTGTGGGGTAGTTACTATAGACATTATCCCTCTGTAGTGTTCTGTGGGGTAGTTACTTCAGACATTATCCCTCTGTAGTGTTCTGTGGGGTAGTTAACTACAGACATTATCCCTCTGTAGTGTTCTGTGGGGTAGTTACTACAGACATTATCCCTCTGTAGTGTTCTGTGGGGTAGTTAACTACAGACATGATCCCTCTGTAGTGTTCTGTGGGGTAGTTACTACAGACATTATCCCTCTGTAGTGTTCTGTGGGGTAGTTAACTACAGACATTATCCCTCTGTAGTGTTCTGTGGGGTAGTTTCTACAGACATTATCCCTCTGTAGTGTTCTGTGGGGTAGTTACTACAGACATTATCCCTCTGTAGTGTTCTGTGGGGTAGTTACTACAGACATTATCCCTCTGTAGTGTTCTGTGGGGTAGTTACTACAGACATTATCCCTCTGTAGTGTTCTGTGGGGTAGTTAACTACAGACATGATCCCTCTGTAGTGTTCTGTGGGGTAGTTACTACAGACATTATCCCTCTGTAGTGTTCTGTGGGGTAGTTACTACAGACATTATCCCTCTGTAGTGTTCTGTGGGGTAGTTACTACAGACATTATCCCTCTGTAGTGTTCTGTGGGGTAGTTACTACAGACATTATCCCTCTGTAGTGTTCTGTGGGGTAGTTACTACAGACATTATCCCTCTGTAGTGTTCTGTGGGGGTAGTTACTACAGACATTATCCCTCTGTAGTGTTCTGTGGGGTAGTTACTACAGACATTATCCCTCTGTAGTGTTCTGTGGGGTAGTTAACTACAGGCATTATCCCTCTGTAGTGTTCTGTGGGGTAGTTACTACAGACAGTACTGTTAGACTACAGTGGTTCTGTACTGGTTCTGTCAAACTGTTCTCTGTCTCTTTCTCTCTCTCTCTGTCTCTGTCTCTCTCTCTCTGTCTCTCTCTCTATCTGTCTCTCTCTCTCTCTCTCTCGTACTTTTCAAATTGCTATTGAAGTTTGGCTTATTGTTTGGTACATCAAATGGATTTGGTGCTGTTAAGGCATATTATATTATTCCAGTGTTAGCCTCCCTACACTGGCTTCCTGTTAAGGCAAGGGCTGATTTCAAGGTTTTACTGCTAACCTACAAAGCATTACATGGGCTTGCTCCTACCTATCTCTCCGATTTGGTCCTGCCGTACATACCTACACGTACGCTACGGTCACAAGACGCAGGCCTCCTTACTGTCCCTAAGCAAACAGCTGGAGGCAGGGCTTTCTCCTATAGAGCTCCAATTTTATGGAATGGTCTGCCTACCCATGTGAGAGACGCAGACTCAGTCTCAACCTTTAAGTCTTTACTGAAGACTTATCTCTTCAGTAGGTCCTATGATTAAGTGTAGTCTGGCCCAGGAGTGTGAAGGTGAACGGAAAGGCTGGAGCAACGAACCGCCCTTGCTGTCTCTGCCTGGCCGGTTCCCCTCTTTCCACTGGGATTCTCTGCCTCTAACCCTATTACAGGGGCTGAGTCACTGACTTACTGGTGTTCTTCCATGCCGTCCATGGGAGGGGTGCGTCACTTGAGTAGGTTGAGCCACTGACGTGGTCTTCCTGTCTGGGTTGGCCCCCCCCCCTTGGGTTGTGCCGTGGCGGAGATCTTTGTGGGCTATACTCAGCCTTGTCTCAGGATGGTAAGTTGGTGGTTGAAGATATCCCTCTAGTGGTGTGGGGGCTGTGCTTTGGCAAAGTGGGTGGGGTTATATCCTGCCTGTTTGGCCCTGTCCAGGGGTATCATCGGATGGGGCCACAGTGTCATCTGATCCCTCCTGTCTCAGCCTCCAGTATTTATGCTGCAGTAGTTTATGTGTCGGGGGGCTAGGGTCAGTCTGTTACATCTGGAGTATTTCTCCTGTCTTATCCGGTGTCCTGTGGGAATTTAAGTATGCTCTCTCTAATTCTCTCTCTCTCTTCTCTCGGAGGACCTGAGCCACAGGACCATGCATGAGCACTACCTGACATGATGACTCCTTGCTGTCCCCAGTCCACCTGGTCATGCTGCTGCTCCAGTTTCAACTGTTCTGCCTGTGGCTATGGAACCCTGACCTGTTCACCGGACATGCTACCTTGTCCCCGGACCTGCTGTTTTTCGACTCTCTCTCTCTCTCTACCGCACCTGCTGTCTCTAACTCTGAATGATCATCACTCTGAAATGACATTTACTCTTGAGTTGCTGACCTGTCGCACCCTCAACAACCACTGTGATTATTATTATCTGACCATGCTGGTCGTCTATGAACGTTTGAACATCTTGGCCATGTTCTGTTATAATCTCCACCCGGCACAGCCAGAAGAGGACTGGCCACCCCTCATAGCCTGGTTCCTCTCTAGGTTTCTAATCTCCACCCAGCACAGCCAGAAGAGGACTGGCCAACCCTCGTAGCCTGGTTCCTCTCTAGGTTTCTAATCTCCACCCGGCAGAGCCAGAAGAGGACTGGCCACCCCTCATAGCCTGGTTCCTCTCTAGGTTTCTTCCTACTATAAGGGCACAAGGCGAGAGCCAGATGCAAACACTGGAGGCAGATAGAGTCCAAGATGTTTATTAACAATCCAAGAGGGAATAGGCAAGAGATTGGTCAGGCAGGCTCGAGGTCAGGGCAGGTAGAATAGAGTCCAGAAAAACAGGTCAAAGGTCAAAACCGGGAGGACTAGAAGAAGATAAAAGCAGGGGGGAAAACACGCTGGTTGACTTGGACGTACAAGATGAACTGGCATAGAGAGACAGGAAACACAGGGATAAATACACAGAGAGACAGGAAACACAGGGATAAATACACAGAGAGACAGGAAACACAGGGATAAATACAAAGAGAGACAGGAAACACAGGGATAAATACACTGGTACAGAGAGACAGGAAACACAGGGATAACTACACAGAGAGACAGGAAACACAGGGATAAATACACAGAGAGACAGGAAACACAGGGATAAATACACAGAGAGACAGGAAACACAGGGATAAATACACAGAGAGACAGGAAAAACAGGGATAAATACACAGAGAGACAGGAAACACAGGGATAAATACAAAGAGAGACAGGAAACACAGGGATAAATACACTGGTACAGAGAGACAGGAAACACAGGGATAACTACACAGAGAGACAGGAAACACAGGGATAAATACACAGAGAGACAGGAAACACAGGGATAAATACACAGAGAGACAGGAAACACAGGGATAAATACAAAGAGAGACAGGAAACACAGGGATAAATACACTGGTACAGAGAGACAGGAAACACAGGGATAACTACACAGAGAGACAGGAAACACAGGGATAAATACACAGAGAGACAGGAAACACAGGGATAAATACACAGAGAGACAGGAAACACAGGGATAAATACACAGCGAGACAGGAAACACAGGGATAAATACACAGCGAGACAGGAAACACAGGGATAAATACACAGAGAGACAGGAAACACAGGGATAAATACACAGAGAGACAGGAAACACAGGGATAAATACACAGAGAGACAGGAAACACAGGGATAAATACACAGAGAGACAGGAAACACAGGGATATATACACAGAGAGACAGGAAACACAGGGATAAATACACAGAGAGACAGGAAACACAGGGATAAATACACAGAGAGACAGGAAACACAGAGATAAATACACAGAGACAGGAAACACAGGGATAAATACACAGAGAGACAGGAAATTCAGGGATAAATACACAGAGAGACAGGAAACACAGGGATAATACACAGAGAGACAGGAAACACAGGGATAAATACACCGGGGATAATAAGCAACACCTGGATGGAGGTGGAGACAATCACAGATCAAACGGTGTGACACCTCAGTTCCAGCCTTTCTAGGGAGTTTTTCCTAGGTTCCTGCCTTGCTAGGGAGTTTTTCCTAGGTTCTGGCCTTTCTAGGGAGTTTTTCGTAGGTTCTGGCCTTTCTAGGGAGTTTTTCCTCGGTTCCTGCCTTTCCAGGGAGTTTTTCCTCGGTTCTGGCCTTTCTAGGGAGTTTTTCCTAGGTTCTGGCCTTTCTAGGGAGTTTTTCCTCGGTTCTGGCCTTTCTAGGGAGTTTTTCCTCAGTTCCTGCCTTTCTAGGGAGTTTTTCATCGGTTCTGTCCTTTCTAGGGAGTTTTTCCTAGGTTCCGGCCTTTCTAGGGAGTTTTTCTCTAGGTTCTGGCCTTTCTAGGGAGTTTTTCCTCGGTTCTGTCCTTTCTAGGGAGTTTTTCCTCGGTTCTGTCCTTTCTAGGGAGTTTTTCCTAGGTTCCTGCCTTTCTAGGGAGTTTTTCCTAGGTTCCAGCCTTTCTAGGGAGTTTTTCCTCGGTTCCTGCCTTTCTAGGGAGATTTTACTAGGTTCTGGCCTTTCTAGTGAGTTTTTCCTCGGTTCCTGCCTTTCTAGGGAGATTTACCTCGGTTCTGTCCTTTCTAGGGAGTTTTTCCTAGGTTCCGGCCTTTCTAGGGAGTTTTTCCTAGGTTCCAGCCTTTCTAGGGAGTTTTTCCTCGGTTCCTGCCTTTCTAGGGAGTTTTTCTCTAGGTTCTGGCCTTTCTAGGGAGTTTTTCCTCGGTTCTGTCCTTTCTAGGGAGTTTTTCCTAGGTTCCAGCCTTTCTAGGGAGTTTTTCCTAGGTTCCAGCCTTTCTAGGGAGTTTTTCCTCGGTTCCTGACTTTCTAGGGAGATTTTCCTAGGTTCTGTCCTTTCTAGGGAGTTTTTCTCTAGGTTCTGGCCTTTCTAGGGAGTTTTTCCTCGGTTCTGTCCTTTCTAGGCAGTTTTTCCTAGGTTCCAGCCTTTCTAGGGAGTTTTTCCTAGGTTCCAGCCTTTCTAGGGAGTTTTTCCTAGGTTCTGGCCTTTCTAGGGAGTTTTTCGTAGGTTCTGGCCTTTCTAGGGAGTTTTTCCTCGGTTCCTGCCTTTCCAGGGAGTTTTTCCTCGGTTCTGGCCTTTCTAGGGAGTTTTTCCTAGGTTCTGGCCTTTCTAGGGAGTTTTTCCTCGGTTCTGGCCTTTCTAGGGAGTTTTTCCTCGGTTCCTGCCTTTCTAGGGAGTTTTTCCTCGGTTCTGTCCTTTCTAGGGAGTTTTTCCTAGGTTCCGGCCTTTCTAGGGAGTTTTTCTCTAGGTTCTGGCCTTTCTAGGGAGTTTTTCCTCGGTTCTGTCCTTTCTAGGGAGTTTTTCCTCGGTTCTGTCCTTTCTAGGGAGTTTTTCCTAGGTTCCAGCCTTTCTAGGGAGTTTTTCCTAGGTTCCAGCCTTTCTAGGGAGTTTTTCCTCGGTTCCTGCCTTTCTAGGGAGATTTTCCTAGGTTCTGGCCTTTCTAGTGAGTTTTTCCTCGGTTCCGGCCTTTCTAGGGAGATTTTCCTCGGTTCTGTCCTTTCTAGGGAGTTTTTCCTAGGTTCCGGCCTTTCTAGGGAGTTTTTCCTAGGTTCCAGCCTTTCTAGGGAGTTTTTCCTCGGTTCCTGCCTTTCTAGGGAGTTTTTCCTAGGTTCCAGCCTTTCTAGGGAGTTTTTCCTTGGTTCCTGCCTTTCTAGGGAGATTTTCCTAGGTTCTGTCCTTTCTAGGGAGTTTTTCTCTAGGTTCTGGCCTTTCTAGGGAGTTTTTCCTCGGTTCTGTCCTTTCTAGGGAGTTTTTCCTCGGTTCCAGCCTTTCTAGGGAGTTTTTCCTAGGTTCCAGCCTTTCTAGGGAGTTTTTCCTAGGTTCTGGCCTTTCTAGGGAGGTTTTTCCTAGGTTCTGGCCTTTCTAGGGATGTTTTTCCTTGGTTCCTGCCTTTCTAGGGAGTTTTTCCTAGGTTCTGGCCTTTCTAGGGAGTTTTTCCTAGGTTCCTGCCTTTCTAGGGAGTTTTTCCTCGGTTCCAGCCTTTCTAGGGAGTTTTTCCTAGGTTCCAGCCTTTCTAGGGAGTTTTTCCTAGGTTCTGGCCTTTCTAGGGAGTTTTTCTTTGGTTCCTGCCTTTCTAGGGAGTTTTTCCTTGGTTCCTGCCTTTCTAGGGAGTTTTTCCTAGGTTCTGGCCTTTCTAGGGAGTTTTTCCTCGGTTCCTGCCTTTCTAGGGAGTTTTTCCTAGGTTCTAGCCTTTCTAGGGAGTTTTTCCTAGGTTCTGGCCTTTCTAGGGAGTTTTTCCTCGGTTCCTGCCTTTCTAGGGAGTTTTTCCTAGGTTCTGGCCTTTCTAGGGAGTTTTTCCTAGGTTCCAGCCTTTCTAGGGAGTTTTTCCTAGGTTCCGGCCTTTCTAGGGAGTTTTTCCTCGGTTCCTGCCTTTCTAGGGAGATTTTCCTCGGTTCTGTCCTTTCTAGGGAGTTTTTCCTAGGTTCCGGCCTTTCTAGGGAGTTTTTCCTAGGTTCCAGCCTTTCTAGGGAGTTTTTCCTCGGTTCCTGCCTTTCTAGGGAGTTTTTCTCTAGGTTCTGGCCTTTCTAGGGAGTTTTTCCTCGGTTCTGTCCTTTCTAGGGAGTTTTTCCTCGGTTCCAGCCTTTCTAGGGAGTTTTTCCTAGGTTCCAGCCTTTCTAGGGAGTTTTTCCTAGGTTCTGGCCTTTCTAGGGCGTTTTTCCTAGGTTCTGGCCTTTCTAGGGAGTTTTTCCTTGGTTCCTGCCTTTCTAGGGAGTTTTTCCTAGGTTCTGTCCTTTCTAGGGAGTTTTTCCTAGGTTCCTGCCTTTCTAGGGAGTTTTTCCTCGGTTCCAGCCTTTCTAGGGAGTTTTTCCTAGGTTCCAGCCTTTCTAGGGAGTTTTTCCTAGGTTCTAGCCTTTCTAGGGAGTTTTTCCTAGGTTCTGGCCTTTCTAGGGAGTTTTTCCTCGGTTCCTGCCTTTCTAGGGAGATTTTCCTAGGTTCTGGCCTTTCCAGGGAGTTTTTCCTCGGTTCTGTCCTTTCTAGGTAGTTTTTCCTAGGTTCTGTCCTTTCTAGGGAGTTTTTCTCTAGGTTCTGGCCTTTCTAGGGAGTTTTTCCTCAGTTCTGTCCTTTCTAGGGAGTTTTTCCTAGGTTCCAGCCTTTCTAGGGAGTTTTTCCTAGGTTCCGGCCTTTCTAGGGAGTTTTTCCTAGGTTCTGGCCTTTCTAGGGAGATTTTCCTAGGTTCCGGCCTTTCTAGGGAGTTTTTCCTAGGTTCTGGCTTTTCTAGGGAGTTTTTCCTCGGTTCCTGCCTTTCTAGGGAGTTTTTCCTCGGTTCTGTCCTTTCTAGGGAGTTTTTCCTAGGTTCTGGCCTTTCTAGGGAGTTTTTCCTAGGTTCCAGCCTTTCTATGGAGTTTTTCCTAGGTTCTGGCCTTTCTAGGGAGTTTTTCCTAGGTTCCGGCCTTTCTAGGGAGTTTTTCCTCGGTTCTGTCCTTTCTAGGGAGTTTTTCCTCGGTTCTGTCCTTTCTAGGGAGTTTTTCTCCTGGTTCTGGCCTTTCTAGGGAGTTTTTCCTCGGTTCTGTCCTTTCTAGGGAGTTTTTCCTAGGTTCCAGCCTTTCTAGGGAGATTTTCCTCGGTTCCTGCCTTTCTAGGGAGATTTTCCTAGGTTCTGGCCTTTCTAGGGAGTTTTTCTCTAGGTTCTGTCCTTTCTAGGGAGTTTTTCCTAGGTTCTGTCCTTTCTAGGGAGTTATTCCTCGGTTCCTGCCTTTCTAGGGAGTTTTTCCTAGGTTCCTGCCTTTCTAGGGAGTTTTTCCTAGGTTCCGGCCTTTCTAGGGAGTTTTTCCTAGGTTCTGGCCTTTCTAGGGAGTTTTTCCTAGGTTCTGGCCTTTCTAGGGAGTTTTTCCTAGGTTCTGGCCTTTCTAGGGAGTTTTTCCTCGGTTCCTGCCTTTCTAGGAAGTTTTTCCTCGGTTCTGTCCTTTCTAGGGAGTTTTTCTCTTGGTTCTGGCCTTTCTAGGGAGTTTTTCCTCGGTTCTGTCCTTTCTAGGGAGTTTTTCCTAGGTTCCAGCCTTTCTAGGGAGTTTTTCCTAGCCACCCCTCATAGCCTGGTTCCTCTCTAGGTTTCTAATCTCCACCCAGCACAGCCAGAAGAGGACTGGCCACCCCACATAGCCTGGTTCCTCTCCAGGTTTCTTCCTAGGTTCTGGCCTTTCTAGGGAGTTTTTCCTAGCCACCGTGCTTCTACACCTGCATTGCTTGCTGTTTGGGGTTTTAGGCTGGGTTTCTGTACAGCACTTTGAGACATCAGCTGATGTAAGAAGGGCTATATAAATACATTTGATTGATTTGATTTGGTTCATTCTTGTATGTTAAAGTTGTCCTGTATGAGATAGACATTGTTAGAATGAAAGGAAAACTTAACATACAGTCAGTAAATACAAGAGACACTGGTTTTTGACATCTGTCTTTCGCCTAGTGCCTAGAGGTCCAACTCTGTAAATTAATCAAATCACATTTTAAATTGGGTCACTAACATGGTTTTTTAGCAGATGTTTTTACAGGTGTAGTGAAATGCTTGTGTGTCTAAACTCCGACAGCGAAGTAATATCTAACAAATTACACAACATTTAACCAATACACACAGAGATCAGTAAAGGAATGGAATTAAGAATATATAAATAAATAAATGGGCGAGCGATGTCATAGCAGCATAGAGTAATGCAGTAGTATAGTATAGAATACAGTATATACATATGAGATGAGTAATGCAGTAGTATAGTATACAGTATATACATATGAGATGAGTAATGCAGTAGTATAGTATAGAATACAGTATATACAGATAGAAGCTGTTTACCAGTCTGGAGATAGAAGCTGTTTATCAGTCTGATGGTCTGGAGATAGAAGCTGTTTATCAGTCTGATGGCCTTGAGATAGAAGCTGTTTATCAGTCTGATGGCCTGGAGATAGAAGCTGTTTATCAGTCTGGAGATAGAAGCTGTTTATCAGTCTGGAGATAGAAGCTGTTTATCAGTCTGATGGTCTGGAGATAGAAACTGTTTATCAGTCTGATGGTCTGGAGATAGAAGCTGTTTACCAGTCTGATGGTCTGGAGATAGAAGCTGTTTATCAGTCTGATGGTCTGGAGATAGAAGCTGTTTACCAGTCTGATGGTCTGGAGATAGAAGCTGTTTATCAGTCTGATGGCCTGGAGATAGAAGCTGTTTATCAGTCTGGAGATAGAAGCTGTTTACCAGTCTGACGGTCTGGAGATAGAAGCTGTTTATCAGTCTGATGGTCTGGGGATAGAAGCTGTTTATCAGTCTGATGGTCTGGAGATAGAAGCTGTTTATCAGTCTGATGGTCTGGAGATAGAAGCTGTTTATCAGTCTGATGGCCTGGAGATAGAAGCTGTTTATCAGTCTGGAGATAGAAGCTGTTTACCAGTCTGACGGTCTGGAGATAGAAGCTGTTTATCAGTCTGATGGTCTGGAGATAGAAGCTGTTTATCAGTCTGATGGTCTGGAGATAGAAGCTGTTTACCAGTCTGATGGTCTGGAGATAGAAGCTGTTTATCAGTCTGATGGTCTGGAGATAGAAGCTGTTTACCAGTCTGATGGCCTGGAGATAGAAGCTGTTTATCAGTCTGATTGTCTGGAGATAGAAGCTGTTTATCAGTCTGGAGATAGAAGCTGTTTATCAGTCTGATGGTCTGGAGATCGGTCCCAGCTTTGACCGAGAGACTGGCAGTGGCTCGGGTGGTTGTTGTCCTTGATGATCTTTGATGGATACCGAGAGCGTATAATGTAAAATACTATAATGTAAAATACTATAAGGTATAATGTAAAATACTATAATGTATAATACTATAAGGTATAATGTAAAATACTATAATGTATAATACTATAAGGTATAATGTAAAATACTATAAGGTATAATACTATAAGGTATCATGTAAAATACTATAATGTATAATACTATAAGGTATAATGTAAAATACTATAATGTATAATACTATAAGGTATAATGTAAAATACTATAATGTATAATACTATAAGGTATAATGTAAAATGCTATAATGTAAAATACTATAAGGTATAATACTATAAGGTATCATGTAAAATACTATAATGTAAAATGGTATAATGTAAAATGGTATAATGTAAAATACTATAATGTAAAATACTATAATGTAAAATAGTTTAATAGGATCATGTAAAATGGTTCCATAGGATAATGTAAAATACTATAATGTAAAATACTATAATGTAAAATAGTTCAATAGGATAATGTAAAATACTATAATGTAAAATAGTTCAATAGGATAATGTAAAATACTATAATGTAATATACTATAATGTAAAGTAGTTCAATAGGATAATGTAATATACTATAATGTAAAATACTATAATGTAAAATAGTTCAATAGGATAATGTAAAATACTATAATGTAATATACTATAATGTAAAGTAGTTCAATAGGATAATGTAATATACTATAATGTAAAATACTATAATGTAAAGTAGTCCAATAGGATAAGGTAAATAATATAATGTAATATACTATAATGTAAAATACTATAATGTAAAATAGTTCAATAGGATAATGTAATATACTATAATGTAAAGTAGTTTAATAGGATAATGTAAAATACTATAATGTAGTATACTATAATGTAAAGTAGTCCAATAGGATAATGTAATATACTATCAAGTAAAGTAGTCCAATAGGATAATGTAATATACTATAATGTAAAGTAGTCCAATAGGATAATGTAAAATACTATAATGTAAAGTAGTCCAATAGGATAATGTAATATACTATAATGTAATATACTATAATGTAAAGTAGTTTAATAGGATAATGTAATATACTATAATGTAAAATACTATAATGTAAAATACTATAATGTAAAGTAGTTCAATAGGATAATGTAATATACTATAATGTAATATACTATAATGTAAAGTAGTTTAATAGGATAATGTAATATACTATAATGTAATATACTATAATGTAAAGTAGTCCAATAGGATAATGTAATATACTATGATGTAAAGTAGTCCAATAGGATAATGTAAATATGAAGGTCAGAGCTCTCTGACGACATGTTTCATCTAAACCCTAAATGGTAACAGCTTGATGGTTATAACTAATAGCACGAGGGCATTGGAGACAGAGATACTCCCTGGAAAATAGGGAACTGAATACAAAATTAAAATCTACGTTTTTCAATTTACGTCTCCCAGCAGAGTTGAACTAAATGGGCTCAGAACACTCCGCCGCCTAATGAGAGAATAAATAATATGATAATGGGATTTAGAGGAAGTTAGTTTTCCACCGGGAGAAAATGTTCCATATAAAACTGACCTTATTTAATATCAGATACAAAAGGGTTATAAAAAAAAAACAAAAAAAACAAACAAATGAAGCACAAAGACTTTTCCCCGTATTTATCAGTCTTATTAACCTTATTTAAGAGCAGCCATTTTGAAGATGAAGAGAAACCACTGAACTCTTCAAGGACAATGACAGCAGTGGAGGCTGGTGAGAGGAGTTGTAGGAGGACCGGCTTATTCTATTGGCTGGAATGGAATGGAGACAAACACGTGGTTTCTATATGTTTGATGTGTTTTTTATCGTTTCACTGATTCCATTCCAGCCATTACAGTGAGCCCGTCCTCCTATAGATCCTCCCACCAGCCGCCGCTGACCGACACAGGTAGACCTGGACTGAGCCAACGGTGAACTGATTGAATGAAGTGTAGTCACTTTCAGTATCAATGTCTTCCCTTATTAAGTTGCTGAAACATCGGGGATAATTGTCCTACTGAAGACTCTCTAGGCTTCTCTCTCTCTCTCTCTCTGTCCCTTTCTCTCTTTCCTCTCTGTCCCTCTCTGTCTCTCTATCCTCTCTGTCTCTCTGTCCTCTCTGTCCCTGTCTCTCTCTCCTCTCTGTCTCTCTATCCTCTCTGTCTCTCTATCCTCTCTGTCCCTGTCTCTCTCTCCTCTCTGTCTCTCTCTCCCTCTCTGTCCCTGTCTCTCTCTGTCCCTGTCTCTCTCTCTCTCTCCCTCTCTGTCCCTTTCTCTCTATCCTCTCTGTCTCTGTCGCTCTATCCTCGCTGTCTCTCTGTCCTCTCTGTCCCTTTCTCTCTGTCTCTCTCCCTTTCTCTCTATCCTCTCTGTCTCTCTATCCTCTCTGTCCCTGTCTCTCTATCCTCTCTGTCTCTCTATCCTCTCTGTCTCTCTATCCTCTCTGTCTCTCAATCCTCTTTGTCTCTGTCTCTCTATCCTCTCTGTCCCTGTCTCTCTCTGTCCCTGTCTCTCTCTGTCTCTCTATCCTCTCTGTCCCTTTCTCTCTATCCTCTCTGTCTCTCTTTCCTCTCTGTCTCTCTCTGTCTCTCTATCCTCTCTGTCTCACTGTCCTCTCTGTCCCTGTCTCTCTCTCCTCTCTGTCTCTCTCTCCCTCTCTGTCCCTGTCTCTCTCTGTCCCTGTCTCTCTATCCTCTCTGTCTCTCTCCCTCTCTGTCCCTTTCTCTCTATCCTCTCTGTCTCTGTCGCTCTATCCTCGCTGTCTCTCTGTCCTCTCTGTCCCTTTCTCTCTGTCTCTCTCCCTTTCTCTCTATCCTCTCTGTCTCTCTATCCTCTCTGTCCCTGTCTCTCTATCCTCTCTGTCTCTCTATCCTCTCTGTCTCTCTATCCTCTCTGTCTCTCAATCCTCTTTGTCTCTGTCTCTCTATCCTCTCTGTCCCTGTCTCTCTCTGTCCCTGTCTCTCTCTGTCTCTCTATCCTCTCTGTCCCTTTCTCTCTATCCTCTCTGTCTCTCTTTCCTCTCTGTCTCTCTCTGTCTCTCTATCCTCTCTGTCTCACTGTCCTCTCTGTCCCTGTCTCTCTCTCCTCTCTGTCTCTCTCTCCTCTCTGTCTCTCTCTCCTCTTTGTCTCTCTATCCTCTCTGTCCCTGTCTCTCTATCCTCTCTGTCTCTCTATCCTCTCTGTCTCTCTATCCTCTCTGTCTCTCAATCCTCTTTGTCTCTGTCTCTCTATCCTCTCTGTCCCTGTCTCTCTCTGTCCCTGTCTCTCTCTGTCTCTCTATCCTCTCTGTCCCTTTCTCTCTATCCTCTCTGTCTCTCTATCCTCTCTGTCTCTCTATCCTCTCTGTCTCTCTATCCTCTCTGTCTCTCTATCCTCTCTGTCCTCTCTGTCTCTCTCTGTCTCTCTGTCTCTCTCTGTCCTCTATATCCCTGTCTCTCTATCCTCTCTGTCCCTGTCTCTCTATCCTCTCTGTCTCTGTCACTCTATCCTCTCTGTCCCTGTCTCTCTATCCTCTCTGTCCCTGTCTCTCTGTCCTCTCTGTCTCTCTATCCTCTGTGTCTCTCTATCCTCTCTGTCTCTGTCACTCTATCCTCTCTGTCCCTGTCTCTCTATCCTCTCTGTCCCTGTCTCTCTGTCCTCTCTGTCTCTCTATCCTCTGTGTCTCTCTATCCTCTCTGTCCCTGTCTCTCTATCCTCTCTGTCCCTGTCTCTCTACCCTCTCTGTCTCTCTATCCTCTCTGTCTCTCTATCCTCTGTCTCTCTATCCTCTCTGTCCCTGTCTCTCTGTCTTCTCTGTCTCTCTATCCTCTCTGTCTCTGTCTCTCTATCCTCTCTGTCTCTGTCTCTCTATCCTCTCTGTCTCTGTCTCTCTATCCTTTCTGTCTCTGTCTCTCTATCCTCTCTGTCTCTCTATCCTCTCTGTCTCTCTATCCTCTCTGTCTCTCTATCCTCTCTGTCTCTCTATCCTCTCTGTCTCTCTATCCTCTCTGTCTCTGTCTCTCTATCCTCTCTGTCTCTGTCTCTCTATCCTCTCTGTCTCTGTCTCTCTATCCTCTCTGTCTCTGTCTCTCTATCCTCTCTGTCTCTGTCTCTCTATCCTCTCTGTCTCTGTCTCTCTATCCTCTCTGTCTCTCTATCCTCTCTGTCTCTCTATCCTCTCTGTCTCTGTCTCTCTATCCTCTCTGTCTCTGTCTCTCTATCCTCTCTGTCTCTGTCTCTCTATCCTCTCTGTCTCTGTATCTTCTCTGTCTCTCTATCCTCTCTGTCTCTGTCTCTCTATCCTCTCTGTCTCTGTCTCTCTATCCTCTCTGTCTCTCTATCCTCTCTGTCTCTCTATCCTCTCTGTCTCTCTATTCTCTCTGTCTCTCTATCCTCTGTCCCTGTCTCTCTCCCTCTCTGTCTCTCTATCCTCTCTGTCTCTCTATCCTCTCTGTCTCTCTATCCTCTCTGTCCCTGTCTCTCTATTCAGTTGAACTGTCAAAGTGTTTAGTCTATTCTCCCTGACCTGCTCACATGACAGGGCTTTGACACCTTCTCCGTCAGAATAAAGAAGGGAATCACACTGCAGATCAATCCTGGATACAGAGAGATTTAACTCCCTGATCTTTCTAAAGACAAGAAGACTCTGGTGCCTATCCCTCCCTCAGGGGGGACCAGGAAAATACTGAGAGACCCTACTGATCATGGAGGAGGAGGAGGAGGAGGAGGGAAGGGGGGAGAGAGAGGAGGAGGAGGGTAGGGGGAGAGAGGAGAGAGGAGGAGGGTAGGGGAGAGAGGAGGAGGAGGGTAGGGTAGGGGGGAGAGAGAGAGGAGGAGGGTAGGGTAGGGGGGGGAGAGAGGAGGAGGAGGGTAGGGGAGAGAGAGAGAGGAGGAGGGAAGGGGAGAGAGAGAGGAGGAGGAGGGAAGGGAAGGGGGAGAGAGGAGGAGGAGGAGGGAAGGGGGGCGAGAGAGAGGAGGGCGGTAGGGAAGGGGGGAGAGAGAGGAGGAGGGTAGGGAAGGGGGGAGAGAGAGGAGGAGGAGGGTAGGGAAGGGGGAGAGAGAGAGGAGAAGGGTAGGGAAGGGGAGAGAGGAGGAGGGTAGGGAAGGGGAGAGAGGAGGAGGAGGGTAGGGAAGGGGGAGAGAGGAGGAGGGAAGGGGGAGAGAGAGGAGGAGGGAAGGGGGAGAGAGGAGGAGGGAAGGGGGAGAGAGAGGAGGAGGAGGGTAGGGAAGGGGGAGAGAGAGAGGAGGGTATAATCTTTAATCTAGCCCTCTTGCCTTATAAGAGGAGGAGAAAGGTTCTGTTAGCAATCAAAAAGTTACCATTATTTTAGATATTACTTACCTAATGTACTTATCTAATGTACTTATCTAATGTACTCATCTAATGTACTCACCTAATGTACTCATCTAATGTACTCACCTAATGTACTCATCTAATGTACTCATCTAATGTACTTATCTAATGCACTTATCTAATGTACTTATCTAATGCACTCACCTAATGTACTCATCTAATGTACTCATCTTATGTACTCACCTAATGTACTTACCTAATGTACTCATCTAATGTACTCACCTAATGTACTCATCTAATGTACTCATCTAATGTACTCACCTAATGTACTCATCTAATGTACTCATCTAATGTACTCATCTAATGTACTTATCTAATGTACTCATCTAATGTACTCATCTAATGTTCTCACCTAATGTACTCATCTAATGTACTCATCTAATGTACTCATCTAATGTACTCACCTAATGTACTCATCTAATGTACTTATCTAATGTACTCATCTAATGTACTCACCTAATGTACTCATCTAATGTACTCATCTAATGTACTCATCTAATGTACTTATCTAATGTACTCATCTAATGTACTCATCTAATGTTCTCACCTAATGTACTCATCTAATGTACTCATCTAATGTACTCATCTAATGTACTCATCTAATGTACTCACCTAATGTACTCATCTAATGTTCTCACCTAATGTACTCATCTAATGTACTCATCTAATGTACTCATCTAATGTACTCATCTAATGTACTCATCTAATGTACTCACCTAATGTACTTATCTAATTACTTATCTAATGTTCTTACCTAATTTTTTAGAAATCGGATAGTTTGGCTCCTGGTTGCTGATTGGCTGAAAGCCGTGGTATATCAGACAATATAAGGTGTTGTTTACTGCTCTAATTACGTTGGTAACCTGTTAATAACGGCAATAAGGCACCGCGGGGGGTTTGCGGTACCTGGCCAATATACCACGGCTAAGGACTGTTTCCAGGCACTCAGCGTTGTGTCGTACTGCCAACAACCGTTAGCCATTGGCCATATACAACACCGCCTCGGGCCTCACTGCTTGGTTAGAAAAGTAGGTATTATTATAGAACAGACAGTGTTCTCTTTCTGTTGTCCATAAATACTGCCATTTAACTCGCGGTCTGGACAAGGTTAATGCCTGTTATAACACAATACAAGCTGTTGATTCCTGCCTGTTCTAACACAATACAAGCTGTTGATTCCTGCCTGTTATAATACAATACAAGCTGTTGATTCCTGCCTGTTATAATACAATACAAGCTGTTGATTCCTGCCTGTTATAATACAATACAAGCTGTTGATTCCTGCCTGTTATAATACAACACAAGCTGTTGATTCCTGCCTGTTATAACACAATACAAGCTGTTGATTCCTGCCTGTTATAAAACAATACAAGCTGTTGATTCCTGCCTGTTATAACACAATACAAGCTGTTGATTCCTGCCTGTTATAACACAATACAAGCTGTTGATTCCTGCCTGTCATAACACAATACAAGCTGTTGATTCCTGCCTGTCATAATACAATACAAGCTGTTGATTCCTGCCTGTTATAATACAATACAAGCTGTTGATTCTTGCCTGTCATAATACAATACAAGCTGTTGATTACAGCCTGTCATAATACAATACAAGCTGTTGATTCCTGCCTGTCATAATACAATACAAGCTGTTGATTCCTGCCTGTCATAATACAATACAAGCTGTTGATTCCTGCCTGTCATAACACAATACAAGCTGTTGATTCCTGCCTGTCATAATAAAATACAAGCTGTTGATTCCTGCCTGTCATAATACAATACAAGCTGTTGATTCCTGCCTGTCATAACACAATACAAGCTGTGATTCCTGCCTGTCATAATACAATACAAGCTGTTGATTCCTGCCTGTCATAACACAATACAAGCTGTTGATTCCTGCCTGTCATAATAAAATACAAGCTGTTGATTCCTGCCTGTCATAATACAATACAAGCTGTTGATTCCTGCCTGTCATAACACAATACAAGCTGTTGATTCCTGCCTGTCATAATACAATACAAGCTGTTGATTCCTGCCTGTCATAATACAATACAAGCTGTTGATTCCTGCCTGTCATAATACAATACAAGCTGTTGATTCCTGCGTGTCATAATACAATACAAGCTGTTGATTCCTGCCTGTCATAATACAATACAAGCTGTTGATTCCTGCCTGTCATAATACAATACAAGCTGTTGATTCCTGCCTGTCATAATACAATACAAGCTGTTGATTACAGCCTGTCATAATACAATACAAGCTGTTGATTCCTGCCTGTCATAATACAATACAAGCTGTTGATTCCTGCCTGTCATAATACAATACAAGCTGTTGATTCCTGCCTGTCATAATACAATACAAGCTGATGATTCCTGCCGGTCATAATACAATACAAGCTGTTGATTCCTGCCTGTCATAATACAATACAAGCTGTTGACTCCTGCCTGTCATAATACAATACAAGCTGTTGATTATTTGCCTGTTATAATACATAATACAATACAAGCTGTTGATTCCTGCCTGTCATAATAAAATACAAGCTGTTGATTCCTGCCTGTCATAATACAATACACGCTGTTGATTCCTGCCTGTCATAACACAATACAAGCTGTTGATTCCTGCCTGTCATAATACAATACAAGCTGTTGATTCCTGCCTGTCATAACACAATACAAGCTGTGATTCCTGCCTGTCATAATAAAATACAAGCGGTTGATTCCTGCCTGTCATAATACAATACAAGCTGTTGATTCCTGCCTGTCATAACACAATACAAGCTGTTGATTCCTGCCTGTCATAATACAATACAAGCTGTTGATTCCTGCCTGTCATAATACAATACAAGCTGTTGATTCCTGCCTGTCATAATACAATACAAGCTGTTGATCCTGCGTGTCATAATACAATACAAGCTGTTGATTCCTGCCTGTCATAATACAATACAAGCTGTTGATTCCTGCCTGTCATAATACAATACAAGCTGTTGATTCCTGCCTGTCATAATACAATACAAGCTGTTGATTACAGCCTGTCATAATACAATACAAGCTGTTGATTCCTGCCTGTAATAATACAATACAAGCTGTTGATTCCTGCCTGTCATAATACAATACAAGCTGTTGATTCCTGCCTGTCATAATACAATACAAGCTGATGATTCCTGCCGGTCATAATACAATACAAGCTGTTGATTCCTGCCTGTCATAATACAATACAAGCTGTTGACTCCTGCCTGTCATAATACAATACAAGCTGTGATTATTTGCCTGTTATAATACATAATACAATACAAGCTGTTGATTCCTGCCTGACAATAATACAATACAAGCTGTTGATTCTTGCTGTTATAATACAATACAAGCTGTTGATTCCTGCCTGTCATAATACAATACAAGCTGGTGATTCCTGCCTGTCTAATACAATACAAGCTGTTGATTCCTGCCTGTCATAATACAATACAAAGCTGTTGATTCCTGCCTGTCATAATACAATACAAGCTGTTGATTACAGCCTGTCATAATACAATACAAGCTGTTTGATTCCTGCCTGTCATAAATACAATACAAGCTGTTGATTCCTGCCTGTCATAATACAATACAAGCTGTTGATTCCTGCCTGTCATAATACAATACAAGCTGATGATTCCTGCCGGTCATAATACAATACAAGCTGTTGATTCCTGCCTGTCATAATACAATACAAGCTGTTGACTCCTGCCTGTCATAATACAATACAAGCTGTTGATTATTTGCCTGTTATAATACATAATACAATACAAGCTGTTGATTCCTGCCTGTTATAATACAATACAAGCTGTTGATTCCTGCCTGTTATAATACAATTCAAGCTGTTGATTCCTGCCTGTCATAATACAATACAAGCTGTTGATTCCTGCCTGTCATAATACAATTACAAGCTGTTGATTCCTGCCTGTACATAACACAATACAAGCTGTTTGATTCCTGCCTGTCATAGATACAATAACAAGCTGTTGATTCCTGCCTGTCATAATACAATACAAGCTGTTGATTCCTGCCTGTCATAACACATACAAGCTGTTGATTCCTGCCTGTCATAATACAATACAAGCTGTTGATTCCTGCCTGTCATAACTAACAATACAAGCTGGTGATTCCTGCCTGTCATAACACAATACAAGCTGTTGAATTCATCGCCTGTCATAATACACTACAAGCTGTTGATTTCCTGCGTGTCATAATACAATACAAGCTTGTGATTCTGCCTGTCATAATACAATACAAGCTGTTGATTCCTGCCTGTCATAACACAATACAAGCTGTTGATTCCTGCCTAGTCATAATAAAATACAAACTGTTGATTCCTGCCTGTCATATAAATAACACGCTGTTGATTCCTGCGTGTCATAATACAATACAAGCTGTTGATTCCTGCCTGTCATAATACAATACAAGCTGTTGATTCCTGCCTGTCATAATACAATACAAGCTGTTGATTCCTGCCTGTCATAATACAATACAAGCTGTTGATTACAGCCTGTCATAATACAATACAAGCTGTTGATTCCTGCCTGTCATAATACAATACAAGCTGTTGATTCCTGCCTGTCATAATACAATACAAGCTGTTGATTCCTGCCTGTCATAATACAATACAAGCTGATGATTCCTGCCGGTCATAATACAATACAAGCTGTTGATTCCTGCCTGTCATAATACAATACAAGCTGTTGACTCCTGCCTGTCATAATACAATACAAGCTGTTGATTATTTGCCTGTTATAATACATAATACAATACAAGCTGTTGATTCCTGCCTGACATAATACAATACAAGCTGTTGATTCCTGCCTGTCATAATACAATACAAGCTGTTGATTCCTGCCTGTTATAATACAATACAAGCTGTTGATTCCTGCCTGTCATAATACAATACAAGCTGTTGATTACTGCCTGTTATAATACAATACAAGCTGTTGATTCCTGCCTGTCATAATACAATACAAGCTGTTGATTCCTGCCTGTCATTATACGATACAAGCTGTTGATTCTTGCCTGTTTTAATACATAATACAATACAAGCTGTTGATTCCTGCCTGTCATAATACAATACAAGCTGTTGATTCCTGCCTGTTATAATACAATACAAGCTGTTGATTCCTGCCTGTTATAATACAATACAAGCTGTTGATTCCTGCCTGTCATAATACAATACAAGCTGTTGATTCCTGCCTGTCATAATACAATACAAGCTGTTGATTCCTGCCTGTCATAATACAATACAAGCTGTTGATTCCTGCCTGTCATAATACATTACAAGCTGTTGATTCCTGCCTGTCATAATACAATACAAGCTGTTGATTCCTGCCTGTCATAATACAATACAAGCTGATGATTCCTGCCGGTCATAATACAATACAAGCTGTTGATTCCTGCCTGTCATAATACAATACAAGCTGTTGACTCCTGCCTGTCATAATACAATACAAGCTGTTGATTATTTGCCTGTTATAATACATAATTCAATACAAGCTGTTGATTCCTGCCTGTCATAATACAATACAAGCTGTTGATTCTTGCCTGTTATAATACAATACAAGCTGTTGATTCCTGCCTGTCATAATACAATACAAGCTGTTGATTCCTGCCTGTTTATAATACAATACAAGCTGTTGTTTCCTGCCTGTTTATAATACAATACAAGCTGTTGATTCCTGCCTGTTATAATACAATACAAAGCTGTTGATTCCTGCCTGTTATAATACAATACAAGCTGTTGATTCCTGCCTGTCATAATACAATACAAGCTGTTGATTCCTGCCTGTCATAACACAATACAAGTGTTGATTCCTGCCTGTCATAATCAATACAAGCTGTTGATTCCTGCCTGTCATAACACAATACAGCTGTTGATTCCTGCCTGAATACAATACAAGCTGGTGATTCCTGCCTGTCATAATACAATACAAGCTGTTGATTCCTGCCTGTCATATACAATACCAAGCTGTTGATTACTGCCTGTTATAATACAATACAAGCTGTTGATTCCTGCCTGTCATAATACAATACAAGCTGTTGATTCCTGCCTGTTATAATACAATACAAGCTGTGATTCCTGCCTGTCATAATACAATACAAGCTGTTGATTCCTGCCTGTCATTATCCAATACAAGCTGTTGATTCTTGCCTGTTTTAATACATAATACAATACAAGCTGTTGATTCCTGCCTGTCATAATACAATACAAGCTGTTGATTCCTGCCTGTTATAAATACAATACAAGCTGTGATTCCTGCCTGTCATAATACAATACAAGCTGTTGATTCCTGCCTGTCATAATACAATACAAGCTGTTGATTTCTGCCTGTCATAACACAATACAAGCTGTTGATTCCTGCCTGTCATAATACATACAAGCTGTTGATTCCTGCCTGTCATAATACAATACAAGCTGTTGATCCTGCCTGTTATAATACAAAACAATACAAGCTGTTGATTCCTGCCTGTTATAATACAATACAATACAATACAAGCTGTTGATTCCTGCCTGTATAATACATGATACAATACAAGCTGTTGATTCCTGCCTGTTATAATACAATACAAGCTGTTGATTTCTGCCTGTTAATACATACAAGCGTTTGATTCCTGCCTGTCATATACAATACAAGCTGTGATTCCTGCCTGTTATAATTCATGATACAAACAAGCTGTTGATTCTTGCCTGTCATAATACAATACAAGCTGTTGATTCCTGCTGTCATAATACAATACAAGCTGTTGATTCCTGCCTGTCATAACACAATACAAGCTGTTGATTCCTGCTGTCATTATACAATACAAGCTGTTGATTCCTGCCTTTCATAATACATAATCAATAAAGCTGTTGATTTCTCTCTCTCTCTCTTTCAGTAGATTCAAACCCTAT